>NC_056729.1:879693823-879738823 GCF_019279795.1 Protopterus annectens
ATACAGTAGCCAAATGGAGGCTGAGGGAATTAAAGTCTGCATTACCAGAACCAGTTCATTAATAACTTATACCCTTAATCATCTGCACTAATTGCCCAACTGTCAGGTTTGATGCAGTCCATGTTAGGGAAAGAATAGGTAGAACCATGGACTTGTAGACATCCTCCCTGACTGTGCATACCATGAGCTGATCCTGACAGGTGCTATTGCCCACAAAGTGCTCACCAACCACAAACAGGATTAACAGCCTGTGCCCTATAGGTGAAAGGGTACAACTATGTGAAAGTGTGGGAGCAGCCTGTTTTTAATTTCTCCAAATCTTTTGGGTTTCTAATACCATGACGGGAATGGACCCCATTCTTAAGCCAAAGTATGATTAAAGTTCATGAAATTAGCATTGTTTCACTCTTTGATGTCAGCCTAAAGTGCTCTGTGCAGCACTCACAATGTGCCCAGTAATGACTCTTTCTGCAATTTGTATGGAGTTACATGTATTGGTAGCATATCTATGACTCTAGATTTTATTTTTGTAAGACCTGTTGCTCCTACTACTACTGGAACTGTCTGAGCATCATCCTTCCACATTGCTCACATTTCTGCTTGCAAATCCTGATATTTTATGACTTTGTGTCTTTCTGTACATAGGACACTGTAGTCACTGGATGTGGCAATTTCTATGATCAATGTTACATCTGTCTACTTTTCTTGGACCACTATATCTGGTTTTCTACCATTTATCTTTTGAACTGTTGGTAATGGATGATCCCATGTCATGTAGACTTCATCATTTTCTTTGATGCTTTATGGCTCATGTTTCCAGTGTTTTTCAGCCACTTCAGTACCATAATGTTTGCACAATCCCCACGGCAACAGTCTCGCCACAGTATACTGTCCTTCTGCCATTAGTATGTCACAACCAGCAACGAGGTGTGCAATGTTTCCAGTTCTGTTTTACAAAACCTACATTTGTCTGTTTCTCCCACATGTTCAATGGACTTTGTAAACCAACGTGTACATAGCCCACTATCTTCTGGCTCCAACATTAATCTTTCATCTCTTGGTTTGAATTTGCCTCTCCATAACCATTCCTGCATTTGTTTCTAATCAACATTAGATTCTTCCAGAAGTTTTCTATACTTACAACTACATTTATGCATCCACATTTCTTGCCTCCTCATCTGGTCATTCACCTTATATTCTTTCTTTTGTTTTTGGCACATTTAGTTGATGCCTGTTTTTTATCCATTTGTGGTTTGACTTCCATTCCTGTTTGATGCTGATATGCTTCTGCTAGCCTAAGCAGGGAAGTCATCTTAAATTTATTCTCCTCATGTGTCAAAACTTTCACTACATTTGGGTCTTGTGAGGTCAAGAGATATGTGTGGAGTCCCACAATTGCATGTAATCATTTTCAAGGAGGCCCATCCCTCCTTCGGAACCAGGGAATATATAATCTTGGTATGCACTGATTTTTTTATAAATCATTTAGTGAGCATGAAGCATCCTTCTTGTTTTCCTATCTAATCTATCCAAAATGTTTTGGGGCCAATCAATCAATCCAAAACTCTAAGTTAGGACAGGAAAAGCAAATTAGTTTAGAGTTTAGATTTTGTTCCTAGATGTCAATGCTGTTTTCATGATTAAATAAGTCTTCTAAAGTACTGCTTACTAAGTTCTAGTCGCATTTGTTCATGTTTTATTGTTGATCCTTCATTCATTCCCAGATATTTAAACACTCCCGCTGGCTCAAGTTCTTTCATACCACATTCTTGTTCCAAACTGATGTTTTCTTGGTGCTGCAGTTTTCCTGCTTTAAAGGTTGCTTTTGCACATTTATAAAGACCAAATGACATTCTTATACCATCTGAAAAAGTTTTGACAACATGCAGTTGTACTTTCAGCTCCTCATCTGATGAGCTATTCAGTTTCAAATCATTGACAAAGAGAAGATGAGAAGTCTTTACGCTTTGTTGTTTTCTAGGAGCCAAATTATAGCCATGGCCTAAGCTGTTAGGTAGACAGCTTAATGGGTTAAGGGCAAGGCAGAATCGCAGCGGTGACACAGAGTCAACCTGGAACATCCCCCTTTGAATTTTTATCCCTGGGATAATAATTTGTCATTTATCATGGCTTAATTGCAAAGTGGTCTGCCACTGTTTCATGGTCACTGTAATGTAGTCTATTAATGTAGGGTGTATCTTATACATTTTTAAGTACTTCTTCTATCCAGGAATGTGGGATACTATCAAATGCTTTGTTGTAGTCAATCCAGCCCAAACTTAAATTCTTCCCCTTTTTGCAGTTCTCCACTATGACTTTATTTAACAGCAAATGTTCCTTTGTTCCATATGACTTTCTTCTATTGCCATAATTGAGATTTTTTTCGAAATGACTATAGACTCTGTCGGCATCAATTCCAGTGTATAGTTTATACATCGTTGGAAGGCAAGCTATTCAGCTATAATTTTTATGGTAGCTTGCAGGTTCACTCTTAAGTAGAAGCATTGTTTGTTTTTCCTGTTGTTAGCCAGGTTGGTGTCTGCTCAGGGTGCACATATAAATAGTTCTAACTCATGGCTAAATCTTCATGTAAAGATGTTAATACTTTAACCAGAAGTTACGTACTGCATCTGGGCCTGGGGTTTTCCAATCTGAGGCTTTTCTTAACTTTGGTTCAGTCTTTCTGGCTGTTACTTCATCCAGTTTCATATCCTGTACCTTTAAACTTCTTATTCTTTCTTTTACTTCTTCTATCCACTTAGCATATTTGTTATGTCCCACAGGATCTTCATAGATACTTCTCCAAAATGTATCTACTTCTTCTTTTTTTTTGGTGGTCTTTCGATTTCTTTTACCCTTGTTCCCAATTTGCTATAAAACTTTTTTGGGTCATCTATAAATTGCTTATTTTGTAATTTTGCTTTATATTTATCTGTGCATCTTCTATGTTTTTCTGCCTGTGCTGAGATTTTTAGCTTGTTATTTCAGATAGTGCATGATAGATCCAGATCTGTTCTAATACTGTGCATTGCTTTTATAATGTCTATCTTTCTAAGTATTTTTGTTGATCTGTTCCCTCTTCTATACTCTTTTAACAGTGACACTTCTTGCCTTAGTTGCTTTATATTTTTCTCTATTTAGTACTTCCATGATGGTATTCAGTTTCTTCCCTTTCTCTCCCTCACTACCCTGTGTTCTTGTGGTAGAACTTTATCAGTTATTAATTTAGCTGTACAGTAATATATCCTGTTTACTTCTGTTATATCGCATGGAAACCAACTCACCTATAGAAGTGGTCCCCTCTGCCAAGCTACTTGGCATTACTGTAGATGAACACCTCAAGTCTGATATTCATATTCAACAAAATTTTAAGAAAACCCACCAAAAGCTAGGTACGCTGTACAGGAATAATCACTTTCTCTCCAACTCTACCAGGCAAACTCTGGCCTCGACTTATCTTCTTCCTTCCTTATTATATGGAGCCCCTCTCCTAACCAACCTGTCCTACTCTATCACCTCTAAACTAGAAAACTGCTATAACAAAATCTCTATATTTGCCTCTAAATCTAAAAATACCACCCATCACTGCCTAACCCTACAATCCCTGAATTGCTTGAACTCCCAAACTACCTAGACTATCTCCAATTCACTACTGCATATAGACTCATATTTCACCAAACAAATTGCCCCGCTCTAACTAACATCCTTCCCCCTTATACACCCAACAGAGCTCTCAGATCTGAAAATCAAAACTTAATTACTATCCATAAACCTAAATGTCCTGCTGGCCAACTTCTCCTATCTTTCTCACTAGGCAAAAAATGGAATTCCCTTCCCTCCACACTAAGAACCATACCAAACTCAGAAAACTTCAAAACCCAACTATTCAAACACCTGTCCACTAAATGAAAATGTACCTGCCTTCACCCAACCTAATCAAAGGGGGGGTTCTCTCTCTGGTTCCCAAGCTCTACAACTCTCATAGTTATCTTCCTATGAGCCTATTTAAGCTCTCAACAATTTCTATAGCTTCTCTCTAAGCTCTCAACAACTCCTACAGCTACCCTCACACAACCCAACCTTGTAAATATTGTAAATAGCATTCTACTGTTGATGTGTGTATGTAAAGCGTATTTGCATTTTCTTAAAAGGTTTGTATGTAAACTGTTTCCACACCTAACACATATCTGGTTTCCTCAAATGAAACTGTATGATCCCTACCTTCAAGCTTAATGAATTTGTTAACTATGCATGATATTGAATGCATTTATGGGTAACAATTCTACATAATATTATCTTTAATATTAACTATCAGTTGTATCTAAATTGTATAATGCATCTTGGAGCTTTTCTCCCCGGGCCTCCACTGAAAATGAGTCAATTCGGCCCAATGGACTTCCCCGGTAATCAAACTGCAAATAAATAATAAATAAATAAATGGATCTCTATGGACAGTCTTAATTATTGTGTACATTTGTTTTATCTTCTGACTTTTTGGGTTTTATTGACCTTCTGCAGTCTATTTCTTTCATTTATCTTAATATGTCTATCTATCTCTATTAATTAAAGCAACTCTTCCCTTAGCTCATTTTCGTCTAAACTGAGGGCACACTTTTTGTTTTCTGTTTCCTGCAGGCATTCTATAGAAAGTTCTATTACATCTTCCTGTAGCACATTCTCTTCAATTTCATCCTGTGCCATCCGTTGTTCTGTCAGAGGAGACCTCACTGGCCTATACATTAACTGTGTCAGGGTTTCCACAGTTTCCTGTTCCTTCCCTTGCGGTCTAGCTTCAAGTGAATGTTTATACTCATTTCCTGTGGAAGGCTCCAAAATATCTTCATAGGGCACCTCACTAATTGCTTCCCATTCCACTGGTTTCCTCTTAATTTGGGATTCCATTGCTCTTTCCTTTTGTGGTGTTTTCTGAATTAGATTTTCTACACTGAATCCTTCACTTTGGAGGTACTCCATAACCTCAGTTTCTATTTCTTTAACTCCTCCGTTAATGATCTCCTTTTCTACTTTTCCTCTTTGTCTTCTTATTTTTTGTACTGTAAAGTTTTCCATGTCTGGATTCCTTTGCCTGCATTTCTCTTCAAATATATTTGGTGCTGCTCTTTTTGTATTGATTAGTTTTTCTTTCTCCTTTGGATAGATATTACACCAAATTAACTCTCTTTTTCTTTCCTATGTCCATATTTCTTATTCAGACGTCTCTTGATCTTCCTGTTTCTACTTTGGAGACTCGTTCTATCATGCTGTGATGTAACCTGTGTTAGGCCTTCTACACCAAATCCTTTACTTCATAGGCACTCCATAACTTCAGCTTCTATTTTTTTAACTTCTACTTTACTAGTCTGCTTTTCTACATTCCCTCTTTGTGATATTATTTTTTTATTGTGAAAGTTTTCATGTCTGGATGTCTTTGCCTGCATTTTTCTTCAAATATCTTTGCGGCTGCCTTACTTATGTTGATTAATTTGGCTTTTACCTTTGCACCATAGCAAATCTCTCTTTCCCATGTCCATATTTTTTATACTTTTCAAAAATATCTAGTTTTTGTTGTTTATATGTTTGCACTTCCTCAGATGCTTTTTTTTCCAAACAGATCAAAGTTTATTGGTCTATGTACTATTTTTCAAAAATCTGTTGTATTACTAACCACAAATTTTTATTTGAAACTTCTGACAGTTTTTCGTGCAGAAGTATTTTTCTTTCCTGTAATTTCTCTTTTAATCTTTTTGTATATCTTGTGTCTGGAAATTCTGGGCTTTTTGCATAATAGTAACAATGCATAATTCCTTTCTTATCCTATAGTCCACTCTGTCATCTTTATGGCTCTTCTTTGGCCTATCAGTGTTTGTGATTTTTGTGGACTGCTAATTCTTTCTACAATGGGGGGGGGCATCCTCCCCCCAAGGCCTGGCCAAATGTTTCTGTATTTTAAAGATTCTACACTGTCATTTTTTCCAGTCATGGCACCAGTGCACCTACCAGGATTGGACACTTTTTTATCCTGAGTCTTGTGCACCCAGCTATCTTTTTTAATTTTTGACTTACTTCTGTCCATAATATATGCTATATAAAAACAGTCTATATGTCAGTGTCGCCTTGGTGAGATTTTGTAGAAAACAGGGTCCACCTCGTGAAGGTACTCACCAAGGCTTGAGGATTAATTCAATTTCAGCACTACTACTCTCCTTTGCTTGCTGACTTTTCATCTTTCCATTCAAGCACAAATAAGATTAATAGACTGTGTCCCTATAGGTGAAAGGGAACAACTATGTGAAAGTGTGGGAGCAGCCTAATAAGGATTCCCAGATGTTGAGCCAGATGACTGTCACCAGCCATGTTCTGAACCACACCCACTACCACATTTGGGAGTATGGGCAGCTGTGTTGCTACAAGTGACAGTGAGGTAGTCTCTCTAGTTTTCTCAGTGTGGCCATTTTCCCAGTCAAGTGGCCTTGAAACACCAACATCTGCCACTCCTAGTCTTTCACAATGTTTGTTGTACATGATACCCCACCCAGACACACACACACACACATATGCATATAACAGGGGTCAGTGCAGTGCCATGCCACTGTTTTGTATTCCAAGTGACATGTTCATCACATCTATCTTGGTGTAACTAATACCCACCAAGAGTTTTTTGTTCTTGCTGATGTACTTCCCTTGGTAAGGCTCCTTCCTAGATTTTGTTGCTCCTTTCTTATCTCTGTAAAGTTGCAGATATATGGAATATCTATTGAAAGTCCTGTATTTCCTGGTTGTATGTCAATGAATGAGGTTGTGGCAAATGTTACCAGTGGTTTATGTTGTGTTGTCATTTGTCATTAACCACATAGCATGGTCATTGTACAAATGATGATACTTAATGCAACTGTTTCTAATCCATGCTGGCAGTGGCTGAGCTCAGAATAATGCTCATGACATATGTGACCAGTAGGCTTGTACTTTCAGCATGGATATGCCCATACCAGCATGGTGCTGTGTTGTGAAGATAATGTAGGACCATAGTGCAGCAGTGTGTTGCATGACACGTGATCAAAAATGTGTATCTGTGTGTATTGTGCCCCCATTTTGCTTCCTAAGCTGATCTGAGTGAGTTGCCATGGCTACTTCAGGTGGTGTAGACTGCTTAGCTCTACCACTGTATGCCAGGAAAAGCAAAGTTTTCTTGTTCTTCTAGAACTTGGACTACCAGGACTCTCTACTAAGGCAGTACAATGGGACCTTGCAGATAACTGTTGACTTGCATGAGCTTATCAGCATGGTATGTGATGCCCTGTAGTCGCCTGTTCTGACAAGCAGTGTTACCATCACTAGACTGACCAGAGGTGGCACCAGCCTGGCCTACTTCAAGAATCTGAGGCAAGGTTAGGGGAAGACAGCCAAAGATGTATTGTAAGCATTTTGTGTTCTGTTTTATTGCCTGTTTTACACATATTCTTAGGAGTGCATTTTGGTTTCCAGCAGAGTAGGAACAGGAGTAGGAAATGAACAGGAATGAATGCTGTAGGGGAGTTGGAATTGATTCTGCTAGCAGTAAGGTGTGTATGCCATCTGTGACTATCTACTGTACAATTACAATAGCATGGTTTCCATATGTGTGTATTATTTGTTTTACTATTGTATGGCACACCACTGTGTTTGTTTATAATATTTTTCCATTGTGTTATACTTCTGTTGGTCCACTTGTAGCAGAATAGGAGATGTGGCTATGCTAACCTTAGTCAGTCCCTCCCCAAGCATTTGGTACTATGTCATTAGTGGTCAGCAGGGCTGCCATTCAGCATATAGATGATGGTTCCTTGATGGATATTAACTGGAGGTGGTCACTGATGCCCTCAGTGGTCATATGTCGGGTGAGGGCAAAGGCAGTTCTAAGAGTGGTCTAGAGTGTTCTGCCTTGGCATCCCAACATCAAGTTCGGAAGCTGGTGGTGGCTGAGGTGTAGTGTCAACTAGATGCTTCATACAGCAACGTGGAGCACCTTCTGGTACAACCTGTGGAGTCACAACTGACTGCCATAGGCGCAAATAGACCATAACATTGGACATCCATGCATGAGATACCTAAGTTTGTCATCCTTAGGGCCAGCAGTGGTATCCAACAGTGCCATGTCCCTACCTTATCCTCATCAAAGTGTATTCCCTTCATTATGTGTCATTTCCCATTTCTTGTGCACTTACCAACAGTATCACCACTTTTCTGTCCTCTGCAAATCTGTGTCCATCCACTGTCTCTCCAAATTTTGTATCTTCTAGCAGTTTTCATCTATATATATAGATATATATATATATATATATATATATATATATATATATATATATATATATATATATATATATATATATATATATATATATATATAGATATATATATATATGCATTTTATGTCTGTCTACCCCTGCTACCTACATTTCTCCCTCTAGCTCATCCACAGTCTTTCTCCACTACCTTCATCACATACCCTTCATTCCTTGAAATGAAACGGGACGTTTTTCCCAAACAAGTTACCCTTCCTCCATTTTTCATAGATTTCTGTCACTCTTGTGTATTTCACTTGTTGAATTCTTCTTTTCTACTTTCCAGTGTATCTCATTTCCTCCCTGGTTATATAATGAAAAGAGATGCCACTTTTGTATGCAGCCCCACGGTGTTTTTTTTTTTGGTTCATCTGATTGCTGCTAAGCCACCCCTCTTGTTCTGGATGGGAATGCAATGCAGTTTTGCAACAACACACTATAAGCATGAGTGCTCATTGATTTAGCCACACTAAACTGCTTTCATTGTGACATTTATCATGTCTGTTATGCACCCTTCTTTAGCACTTCTTCAGCCACAAAACAGCTTACTGCAGTTTCTCCCATTTGCTTTATCTGCTGGTGCTACTGAATTACTAATGAATGTTTGATTAGCTATATAGTTCACACATATTGTCACAGAAGTACACATGTTAGGGGGAGTAATTTTGTTTGCTGGAAATATGGTTACTGCCCATACCCTGAGGTTGGTATGTAAGTGGCTGCAACCCAGAGCATGTGTAGAAGCATTGTGGAGGTACAGGTTAGTGCCACCACAGCCATGGCTGACTTAGTGAGGGTGAAGCAGGGTATTCATGATTACCTATGGGAGTGCATGTCTTGTACTGGTTATTGTTTGGATAGACTCACTCATATACTGCAATATACCATGTCCTCTCAGGCTCATGTGTGAGGTGTAAGGGGCCATTCGAGGAGCTGGTCCACTGCTTCATGCACACATAGGTTCACAGGTTCATAGGTTCATAGGTTCATACTAGGCTATCTGCCCTAGGGCATTTATAAGCCTAGCCAGAGTGTGTTTGGCTTTCGCCACCCATTTTAAATTAATTTTGCTATGCCCTTTTTCGAGGTTAGTATACTGTGCCTCTGTCTAACAGTGACACAGAAGTGATACCCAGGGTAAACCTACGATCTCCCATCCACTCATCAAGATTCTTCTTGAAGAGAGACAATGAGGGACTCTGCCTAACCTGGACTGGGATTTTATTCCAGAGTGAAGGGAGCCTCTGCTATGAATCTGTCCCTCCAGCATGTCCTATTTATTTCAGTGTTGAGGTTCAAGTCTCTCGAGCATTACAGCTCGATGGGATTTGGATTTTCTGAGGTGCAGCATGTCCACAGGCACAGATCGCTTCTGAGCAGGCAGTATGCCACGTAGAGCTGGAGTTTCTTTAACCGGCAGCATATGGCATCTGTTTGAGCCTTTGATCCAGGTACTTTTGGGGTCTGTTGCTGCAGGTGTCTGGTAAGGTACATCCCAAAAAGGCATTGTTGGGCCTGATGAGGGATGAGTAAAGAGGCACTATGACCTCCCTGATATAGATGTGAATCCCTTCATGATTAGGTGGGCTATATAAAATATTTTTCTAACCACTTTGGCCATGTGGCTGTCAAATGAGAGATTGCTATCAATTTAATGGATTACCACCTATGTGGTAATTTGTGGGCACTTTGTTTTTAAGCAAAGGGGATGACTATACACTTTTTGGCTGCTCAGCTTGAGGCCATGGCTCTGGCACCAGTTGTCTATTTCTAAGAGGCCCTTTGAAGCTTGTGTCGGCTACAGAGTCATTATGGTGCCCAGTTTGCAGTCAACTTGGTCAGCCACAGTCCCAGTGTTAGCCTGTACCTCCGAGAAATATATATAATAACAAGAGAGTCCCAGGACTGAGCCTTGTGGGACGCCACTTGTAAACTGGTTTGAGTCAGACATGGCTCCAGCAATTCTAACCATGTGGGTTCTGTCCTTGAGCCAGTTTGCAACCCATCTAGTGACATAGGGGTTTATATTTAAGCTGGTGAGCTTATCTATAATGCCCGAAAGTGGGGTATTGTATAGGTCCAGGCTGTGTGGACCACCTCATCAATGGTCTTGGTGACTCACCAGATTTAAGAGGCAGGATCTGCCCTTAACAAAGCTGAACTCGGTAGGATCCAGTGTCTGTAGGTTCTCAATATCTTTATTTATGAGGTCCATGATGATCCTTTCCATAGCTTTGCAGACCAAGCTAGTCAGGGCGATAGTTTCCAGGATCCGTTGAGGCACCACCTTTGTGGAGAGGGACCACTGTTGCTATACGCTACTCTTTGGGTACATATCCTGTAGTAAGTCTGAGATTGAACAGTAGTTTTATGTTTTGGTTTAGCTCTTCTTGGAGTTCATGTAGGATGCAGCCTGGGACACCATCTGGTCCCATTGATGCTGTGTTTTTTGCTTTGGAGAGGGCGGCTCTTACCTGAGCATCTGAGATGTCAGGGGGGCAGCACTCTGCTGGGATAGATATTCGCTCTTTTGGTGGGGGAGGGGAGTTTGCGCTGAACCTGTCAGCTAGGATGTTGGCAATGTTTGTGGGTTTGGTGTATTTTTTGTCATTTTGGACTAATTCTGAGCATATCTGGGAATTCCCACCCAGGTTCCTAACATAACTAAAGAAAGCCCTGTGATTATTCTTAGTGTCCTGTGCAATTTTTCTCTAAGCTGGCCTTAGACGATTTTATAGAGTGCTCGTGAGTTTTGCTAATACTGATCAGAGATGCCTTCCTTTTGGGATTTTGCTCATCATGTAGTAGCTTCCTCCTTCTATTGTATAGTTTGTTTATGGCTGGGGTCCACCAGACAGGACGTCTGCCTTTGGAGGATTGGGTCTTGGTTTTATATGGGATTGCATGATCCATGCATTCCTGAAGGTGTTCATAGAATGCTTTTATAAAGGATTCTGTGGTCTGGGCCGTATTTTCCACAGGCCCAGGGGCTTTGAAGGATTCTACCTTGGTTTTGAGGAGTGTGAAATTTGCTTTAGAGAAGTTTTTCACTGTGGTTTTCTGGGCAGGGGGAGGGGTTGGGATGTGAATATCCAGTGAGATTAGTTTATGGTCTGATCTTACCAGTGAGGGATACACTTCTGGTCTGGAGCATAGAGTCCCCATGTTGGTGATGATCAGGTCCAGTATGTTTTCCCTCTTGTGGGAGTGGTACAAGTTGTTCCATAGCATTTGAGTTTATAAATTCTAGGAACCTTTGCGCTTAGGGTGTTGAGCTAGAGTAATGCTCCCAGTCTATATTTGGTAGTTGAAGTCACCCAATATAATGGTGTTTGGAGAGACCTTCATATTTTCCAGTGTTCTCAGGAAGGCTGAGGCTTCCTGGGTTTGGGAGGGTGGTCTGTAGCAGGCTATAAACTGGAAGGCAATTTTACCCACTGTTAGTTGCACATGGATAGTCTCTGATGCTTCAGGTTGTGCCACCAACCTGGAGGTGTGTGGGTATCTTGACCTATTGATACTCTCCTTTTGTGGTCTCGTCCAAGTTTTAAAAGCATGGTATGAGGTATACCCTGGTAGTGCTGGGGTGCTCTTGGGAGCCTTGAACCAGGTTTCTGTTACTGCACAGATATCGATGTTCTCCATGCTAAGGAGAGTTTTGTGTGCATCTTGAGGTTTAGACTTCATGCTTGAGTAGCATTACCTTAGTTTCTTATCCCTTGTGATACCTATGGAGGTGGGTTTGTCTTTGAGCCTTAAAAAGGCACTAAAGAGCCTTTGCCAATATCTGAAAGCCCAGGGTGACAGGTGCAAGCCGCCCCATGTCATCCCAGGCTGACAGGCATTGATCCTTCTACTTAAGCCAATTGTTGAAACTGATCATCTTGTCTTCATATTGTGGCATCATTCTGGTGAGGGTAAGCTGCCACCAAGGTCAGGGTCATACCAGCCTGGGCTACATGCTCAGAGAGCTCCTCTATGTCTCTTTTCATGTAGTCCATTGGTAACCATTGTGGCTATGTACTACTAAGATCTCCCTATTGCAGTGCTAGAAATTCCACAGCTACATCTGTTGTGGCGATGTCTACACCCAGGAGAGGACATCCCTTTAGTCATAACAGTCATGAGATTAGAACATCATATGCTCTCTGTCATGCAGTATACCAGCATCAATCCAGAGTCATGGTACTTCCAGTGCTTCTCCTAGTGTAGCCAACTATCAAGAACAGGGATATACACAGGATGCTGAAACCTCTGCCATGCATTCCCTGGACCTGTCTGGTACATCAAGATCCAGTGCTCACTACAGCCCCTGGTACATCACACATGCACAAACACATACATATGCTTCCACTTCCACTGACCCTTCACAAAGACTTTTATGTTAAAGCTATCTTCCCAATACTGATTTGACGAATATTGATACTCCCCCTCCTTTTGTGGTTCAGTCCAAGTTTTGGGGCGAAAAGCATGGTATGAGGTATAACCTGGTAGTGCTGGGGTGCTCTTGGGAGCCTTGAACCAGGTTTCTGTTACTGCACAGATATCGATGTTCTCCATGCTAAGGAGAGTTTCGAAAAGTGCATCTTGAGGTTTAGACTTCTGGCGTTGAGTAGCATTACTCTTAGTTTCTTATCCCTTGTGATACCTATGGAGGTGGGTTTGTCTTTTGAGCCTTGCCTAAAAAAGGCACTATGGGGGTAGCAAGAGCCTTTGCCAATATCTGAAAGCCCAGGGGTGACAGGTGCAAGCCGTCCCTAGCGAAGCATCGTGGCTTGTCGAGCATGTCATCCCAGGCTGACAGGCATTGGATCCCCTTCAAATGACACCAATACTTAAGCCAATTGTTGAAACTGATCATCTTGTCTTCATATTGTGGCATCATTCTTGGTGAGGGTAAGCTGCTACTCAAGGTCAGGGTCATACCAGCCTGGGCTACATGCTCAGAGAGCTCCTCTATGTCTCTTTTCATGTAGTCCATTGGTAACCATTGTGGCTATGTACCACCAAGATCTCCCTATTGCAGTGCTAGAAATTCCACAGCTACATCTGTTGTGGCAATGTCTACACCCAGGAGAGGACATCCCTTTAGTCATAACAGTCATGAGATTAGCACATCATATGCTCTCTGTCATGCAGTATACCAGCATCAATCCAGAGTCATGGTACTTCCAGTGCATCTCCTAGTGTAGCCAACTATCAAGAACAGGGATATACACAGGATGCTGAAACCTCTGCCATGCATTCCCTGGACCTGTCTGGTACATCAAGATCCAGAGCTCACTACAGCCCCTGGTACATCACACATGCACAAACACATACATATGCTTCCACTTCCACTGACCTTTCACAAAGACTTTTATGTTAAAGCTATCTTCCCAATACTGACATGTAATCAGATCTGGATCCATCCTAGGTCGCCTAGGGTCCACCGGCTGGGAGGGGCCCCCAATGTATGAAAGGAGCACTGCTGGCCTGCCACTTTTACTTTTTTAATTAAAAAACTAAACCTAAAAATTAAATTTTTAAGGGTATTCTTCTTTAAGAATGCCCTCTGAATCTGGTTGCACACATCTGTTGTGTCATCGTTGCACAGGCCCATTGTTTGCTTTTGCTGCTTCTTCGTTTCCACTTTCCGCTCACAGAATTTAAATACAAGAAGGCATTTCTGTGTTTCCACACACACACAGAATATAGACAATGGTAATGATGATTTTTCATACAGCACAGTGTGTTTGTGTGTGTGTGTGTGTGTGTGTGTGTGTGTGTGTGTGTGTGTGTGTGTGTGTGTGTGTGTGTGTGTGTGTGTGTATGTGTGTGTGTGTGTGTGTGTGTGTGTGTGTGTGTGTGTGTGTGTGTGTGTGTGTGTGTGTGTGTGTGTGTGTGTGTGTGTGTGTGTGTGTGTGTAAAAATACCCAAGTTAGCGATGGCAGGTTATAGGTTCCTAGGTTCATATGCATTTACTAGGCTAAGGACCAAAAGGGGCCCTTTTAAGACTAGCCATGCATCCCACATCTTTGACAAGTTCTGGTACCCATGATAAGTGTAAACAAGGGCTTGGGAGATGATACATTTACAAGCAGGGGCCTCAGAGATGAACCATTAGAGATATAAGTGGCAAACCAGGGATGAATTTCCCGTTCCCCAGCCAATTCTCCAAGTTACACTTGAATTGGGTTAGGGAGAAACTCTGCTTCACATGGATGGTCAGCCTGTTCCAGAAAAGGGGTAGTCTCTGGGATAAATACCTGTCTCTTCAGTAGGCCCTATTTATATCACAGGCAATGTTTAAGTGCTTAGGATGGGTAATTCTGGTGATGTTTGTTTTCATGACATGCAGGAGGTCCAGCAGAGTGGGGTGTGACAATGCCTTGCATGCCAGGCATAAATCTCCCATTAACAGCTGTAGGAAACAGAATCCAGGGGTAGGACCTTGAGGTGGTCAGCATAACACATGTTACTCACTCCATGTATTGTTTTAGGTAGAAGCCTCTTTGGACATTCCAGTTGTTGGATATGCCTGGTTACTCAATGGGAAGTCTGATGAATGCCAACTACAGTGGAATAATGACTTCCTTAGAGCTAGATGCCATACCTTTGTTTATAAGTTGCACAACAATGGTTTTGTGTACCATTGAGGACAACAGCAGTGGCAAGTGCCTCTTGCAGATGCACATTTACTAATGTAGCAGCAACCCTTAATATTCCTTAGGAATTCTCTTCGTCTAAACATGAACATTCATCCAAGTTCAAATATGCAGAGGTAGCAGCCCTGTTTCATGGCATTTAAATATTTAAGAAATTCTTCTACCATCTTGTTTTGCCTTAGTGTGATACCCTGAAATGTGATTGTAATAATGTTGCTCATTACCATGTCATTATATAGCCATTAGCATATACTGTGCCACACTGTGCTTCTTGGCCTGTCTGACTTGTGAAGCCTGTGTTTCTGAATCACACACACATACACACACACGCGTGCGCGCACACACACACACACACACACACACACACACACACACACACACACACACACACACACACACACACACACACACACACACACACACACACACACACACACACAAACACAAAAAAAATGCAACAGGGACCTAACTCCCTCCACACAGGCTAACATCATTGTCAGGCTGGGAGTGCAATGGAGAGTAGCCTTGGGCTCATACCCTACCCCAGGCCAATGGTGATTATGCATTATCTGTCATCCTACCCATCAGTGTGGTGTTATGTCTCTGAACTCCAGCCTGCACCGTAGCTCCATTTGAGAAATGCCATACTCTCAGCACATAGGATGGGCATGAACATCCTCCCTGCCTTGCCTTCACCCTCCCAAGCAAGAAATTGAACTTGGGTCACCTGTGCTATAGTCAGGGTTTTGTCGTATATGCCACAATTGAGGCATAATTGCAGCAGATACTTACAGCATCAGTCATGTTTGAAACTGTGCCTGGAGGTTGGGAGGTGACAAGGGATGTAAGTAAGATGCCAGGCCCTGCAATCAAGCTGTTTGTCACGTATGCCAAAGGAGAACTTCAATTTCTTGTGTTGGGATAGTTCTCTGAACTGCCAAAGTCATGATAACCTGAAACTAAACTGTACTCATGAGGACAAGAATGAGACTTGGGCTTTCATCTCTGAGTTTTGTGTTGAGGTGCAGAACTAGATGGAGCAGAGGCAAGGTTGTATTTGATTCAGCAGTTATAACTCTATGTGGAATAGTGTCTAGCTTCTTACCAAGGTCAAGATAAGCAGTATGCATGACTGATTCATTCATGGGAGGAGCTACACAAAGATGGTCATCTGAGTCTGAACTCTAATCAGGCTTAAAAAAAACCGGGAACATATGAAAAAAAAAAAACGTGGATATAATTCAGAAATAACAAAAGGTATCTGATAATTTAAATAGTTGAAATAACAAACCAGCAAATAAACAAAATTATTGCTGAGAGTATGGGGAAGACAAAGCGGGATATCAACAAAGGAATGGAAAATGCAGGAAAAGCAGCAAAGAATAAAGGAAAAAGGAAAGAGCACTGAATATCAGCTGATAAGGTTCAATTACTGAAGGACGAGGTAGACAAACTAGAAAAAATGAGATAGACTGGCAGATAATTTTAGTATGGGAATCTTGAGAAAACCTGATAATTACCAGAATACAGGAGAAAATCCCAGAGGAAGGATTCATGAATTGTCTGCAGACCATAATAAAGAAACAAATGAACCCACAGTGGACCTGAACAAGAAAATGAACACTTTTCACAGGTTAAGCAGAAAACAGAGACCCAGATGCTAGCTAAAGATTTTTCTAAGAAGTCCCATTCTTTAGAAAGGATTTTCAAGAATGCAAGAAGAGGTAAACTAATAGGATGAGTTGAAAGGAGATTTGAATGAACTTACTGAATACAGCTGTAGCAGAAGGGACAAGAATAAAATATAATAGGGGACAAAGTGAAAAAGAGGGTACTTTCAAAAAAGCTTTTCCAAGCACAGAAGATAATCAACACTGCAGGGTACCAAGTACTGCTAATAAGTTTGCAAAAAGTATGGGAATTGTTGCAGGTAGACAGAGACATTAAGAACATCAGAAATTAAATAAAAAAAGCAGCAGGGGTAATAAAAGACAGAGATGAAACCAATCACTGGAAGATGAGCAGCCAGCACAATGCAATAAAACATGAAGCTATCAATTAAAAAAAAAGCAGTGAAACAGAAGTTTCTAGGAATAATGAAAGACAGGATAAGCTTCAAAAATGATTAGACACGCTTCAATCTGAAACCGATTCTGTAGTGATACACAGTGACCAAGATGTATAAAACACAAGGAGAAGATGCGGACAGCCAAAAAGTGTGGGAGGGGTAGGACACAAGGCCAGCAGATCACAACAAAAAGATCATACGAAGTGGAACTGTGGGGGGGGGACAAAGAAACTGGGGAATATTCAAAAGAAGCTGAGAATAACAGCTGAAAAGAAAAAACAGGGAGCTATGGTGAAAACAGATCAAAGTGTATAGAGATGACAGCACCAAGATCGTGCTGAAGGAGTTAAAAACAGCTTGGAATGATGAAGTCCAAATCAATGGAGGGAGTAGGAAGTGTCATAAAGGAACACAGTAAAAGGAATTGCTTCAAAATTAAGCACCTATACGCAGTCACATGAAGACCAATAACTGAAAATCAAAGGAAAGATGGATAAAGGAGATACAAGTGAACAGAGAGGTGTAAAGTATACATAGTATAGTTTATAACTACAGGGACAGTAGGGAACAGTGTGAGAGCAAGAGTTGCAAGGCTACTCCAGGGGAGCAGAGGGAGGCAGAAAAGCACAACAGAAGATAAGAAGGAGGGAGGAACCAAATCTAAGGACAAAATGAAGGAAACAAATGTGATTCAGGCATACAAGCTAACAAATAAGAAACAAAAAGCCAAAGACACGGAAGAAGAAAAGACAGAGATGAACAGAGACGATCTCTAGTGTGGACAGGAAGGAAAATAGTAGCGCTATGTAATAGAGAAAGATAACAAAAAGGGCATAAAGAGAGCGAGAGAGGGAGGAAATGGGAACCAAGGGGTGAAAAAGAACACATGGAAGGGAAGCAACAACATCAGGAACAAAAGAATACTATGAACAAGATAGAAAGACAGAAGGGAAGGTGTGGGATATCAAACAATATAGATGTTTATAATGTATTCTGACATGAAAAGGGGGATAACTGACAGGAAGAACAGATAATGAAGGAGAAGAAAAAGATTTAAGCAGGGAGAAAGAGGAAGAAATTATGAAGGGGAGAGAAGAAGAAATTGGGGGGGGCAACAAATGTAAGCTGCAGCAATGTGAACAAAAGTAGATAAAGTTCAGAGAAGGAAATGGAGAGGGAAGTAATTACAAAAGGGAAAACGGAAATCAATAGAATTACACAAGAGGCAAACAATATGGAAGGACAAAATAAGTAATGTCCGCAAGAGAGTTGAGCACCACAAGAAAGAGGAAAGCAACATCTGAGGAAAAGATGGGAATAGGTCATGTAGGTGCCTAAAGAAGAACACAGGGTTCCCTATTAGAACCACGAAGGTCCACTTACGCGAATACGGAAATGTCGACACGTATTCAGTGAACCACAAAAACACTGATCGTCCTGAAGCTCGAAATTCGAAATGTCGAATCGTCATAGTTGGCCCTTCTGTGGTATAGCTCCTTAAGGCAAGTGTGCGATAGTTACGGACTTTAGGGTTAGGGTGCGGGTTAAGGTAAGTGCATAGATAGTAATGTATGCAAGGTTTATTGAAGGGTTAGAAGTAGGGTTTTGTTTAGTGTATGTATGTGATTTATTTATTTTGTTTGGGTAGGTAGTATGTAGCATGCAGTTGGGTTGGCCAACTATGATGATTCGAAATTATGAATTTCGCAGTTTAGGGCATTTGGTGTTTACGTGGTTCGCGCAATATGTGTTGCTGTTTTCATATTCGTTGAAAAGGTCTTTCGTGCTTATAATATAGACCCGAACACAGGAGAATTTAGGCCATCTCACTAAAGGGGAAGAGCATAAGGTGTGAAGTGGGCTAAAACTGGTGATATGAAATGTAGAGGGGCTGCCCTACAAAATAAAAAAAGCAGAATAGTTAACTGCATAAGGCCAAAGGTGGGTGTATGTTTATTACAAGAGACAAATTAACGATATGACAGCAAAGGAAACTAATGGTCAGAGAATAGCTGAGCTGTGTGACAGACCACGTAAGAGGTGACGTGAAAAGTAAGGTTGGCATTCTAATCAGGAAGGCAGTAACAGTAAAGAAGAGTTATAGCAAGCAAATATGTGAAAGGAGAATGAGGAGGATAAGTGGAAAATACAAATAGTTTTGCACAAAACACAGAAAACAAGAGCTTTTTCTGAAATATATTTTTTAAAGAATGGACAATTACAAAGGGAGATGACACCCTGGAATGTTTAGGAAGAGAGGGGCTACAGTGTAACTTTAAAACTAGGAAAAGACAAAAAGAGAGGAAAAAGAATCAAAAGATTGAGGGATTATTTGAACAAAATGAGAAGAGACATTGTACAAACTTTTGTAAAGAATTACATCAAAGGTCAAACTAGGCTGGTAAATGGTAACGCCAAATGTAAACCAAAGGATAGAGAAGGTAGGCATACAACAGGAAACCATCTCACACAATGTTCATATAGTTGTAAAAATAAGCAAAGAGAAGGAATGGGGAGCGGAACGTGGGCCCATTCAAAGTGGAGAACCACTAGAAAGCAGAAAAGACTAAAGTGAAAGTAAAGGAATATAAAGGAAAAGCAGGAGGCTAAAGAAGAGCTGAAAGTAGAGTCATGGGACAGATTAAAGGAACAGTAGGAGCGCTGAGCACAGAGGATGGTAGGAGTCACAAAAACAACAAGGAAGGTTTCAAAAAGTTGAAAAAATGAACTAAGGAAAATTCAAAGGCACATGAATTCAAACTGGAGAAATAAGGACAAAGGAGTATATTGAAGGATTAGAAGTCTTCTTCTTCTGGCTTTTCCTGGTTAGGGGTCGCCACAGTTGATCATCAGTCAACTCATGATTGGCAGTGGAGTTTTTTACGGTGTCGAGTTGCAGCCCGGTGCCCAACCTTCCACAGGAGGCACACACACTCACACCTAGGGCCAATTTTAGAGTGTCCAGTCCACCTACTGTATGTCTTTGGGATGTGGGAGGAAACCCACATGACCAGAGGGAGTACATGCAGACTCCACACAGATGGCACCCCAGCCAAGAAACCAACCCGAGAGCCTCTTGCTGTGAGGCGGCAATGCTAACTGCTGCAACACCATGGCTGACCTTACATTGAAGGATTAGAAGTAATAAAAATAAAAAAGGAAATATTAGAAATGAGTCTTTTAAAGGCTGCAGAGATAGTCAAAAAGGTTTTGGAATGAAATCTACAAGAGATGAGGGAAGAAAATAGCATTAGGAAGCTGAGGAATAGCAGAAAAGAGAGACAGCAGACAGAGAAGGAGAGATGAGAGAAGAGTTCAGGGAGTTCTAGTTCATATACAGTGACTGACAGGGATGAGAAGTGAGTTATGGATGATATGAAAGAGAGTATTGTAAATAAAGAGGAAACTGAGGTGCTAGATAAACCAGCAATTAAAGAGAAGAATTTGTGAAAGGAAAACTTTTGACATAGAACCAGAAAGGAGAGAGAGAACAATTTATTTTTTCAAATAATGCTTTGTTAAAGTTTTGAACACCCTATTTGATGTTAAAAAATGTGTTGCTCTTGGGTGGGAGGTCATGTTATGAACACCACAGGACTACTAGAGAGAGGCATTTTACAAATGGTAAAGACAATGTACAGGGGCCCCAAAGAAAAGCAAAGCAGAAAGGAAAGTATATATATACACACACACACACACACACACACACACACACACACACACACACACACACACACACACACACACACACACACGTAAGAAGAAAGACTAGACAGGTGTGTCAGCTATTCCCATGCTGGTTTATCACCACAATAGAAGCTATAACTAGATTGATAAAATAAGAAGAATGCAAGGAAAGAAAGAGAGGATGACACAGACATCCTTGGTGTTCACTGATGACAATATTCTACTGGGCAAAAAGACAAATATAACAGCATAATTAACCCAGCAGAAATGCAAAGGTTTTAAGCAAGCAATGGGCCAGGAATACAATAAAAAAGCTATACTGATAAGAAAAAAGGTAGGCCAGAGAAGGGTATAATGAGAATGTGGCAAGGATCCCAGAAAAAAAAAAAAAAAAATACTTGGGGCTAGAAGTTGGAGAATGTTAGACAGGAAAAGAGAGAGACAAGCTGCAAGAAGATAAAGAAACAAATAGCTGAAACCATATGATGACAGCAGAATTGTAATTAGAGTGGGGCAAAGGGGACAGCTGCTCTGGGTGTAAGCTGTTGTGGGGGGGCATTGGCAGGTATCAATGGTGGGACAATGCAGTGCTAGCATTCATTTGCAAAGCTGTGAGGGTATTTCAGCATCTTGAATAAATACCAATTTTGCATTTGCATTTGCAGTTCTGTGTGAAGCGCTGAAGTGCTCACTGAGCCAAGAGCAAGCTGCTTGTTACATTTGTAGTAAACAGTTTCCTACAGTGTCAGAGCACAAAATTACTTTTTTGTTTGTTTTAGTTTTTTGATCTTCAGATTTGAAGTCTTGTTTTTCCTTCAACTTCTCAACTTTGAGTTATGGTGATGCCAGTTTTGGAAACTGTACAGAGCAACAGATGTCCTAGCTATAGTAGTGGATAACAGAAGGAGAAATCATCAAATCTGCAGGGAAATGAGAATAATAAAAAAAATGATAAGCTACATTGTGGAATATACAATGAACTATACCTCTAAGACAGTGAGAAAATAATCAGGGAAATCCAAAAACAGTTGCGGGGGGGGGGGTACATTGGGTTAAAAGGACAGAATTAATAAAGGCAATCTTAGAACTAGTGTGGAGAAAGGAGGGTGGGAAGCCCCTGATTTCAAAATGTGTGTCAAAGCTTATGCAATCATTGATTAAGGAAACAGGATAATATAGAAAAGAGGATACAAAACTGTGATTATAAAGTAATACAAACGTGAGCAAAACAGCATTAAAATGAAGGAGAAATAAATGTTGGACTGAACCAATAAGAACTGAAGAAACCAATGCAGGTGAATATCGGTATTACAGGACTAATCCAGCTGAGACAATACTTCAAGAAGGGAACTGGGAGAAGGAAAGGATGATTTATGCAGATCAGAGATTGGCTCAAGATAGGCAATTTATTGCAAAGGAACCAAAGAAAGTGATGTAAGAGTTAAAAAAGGAAAGAACTGGAAATGGATGTGTTGAAAAGACAGTAGAGAAGAGAATAAAGCAAATGGAAGTAGATGAGAAAAGAGGGAAAAGGCTACAGAAATGGGAAACATAGAGGAAAGGAAGGAGTGGAATTATCTTTAGGGACCTGAGAACAGGTTAAAATAAGAATGATAGGTTTAAAGTAAGGAGGAGCTCAGAAGAAAGAGAAGGCTAGACCCTATAATATGAGCAATGAGAAGAGACATGGAAGACCACCAATGAATCAAAAGTATTACTAAAGAACTGCGATATCCAACTAATGATATTACACAGAAAAAATGGCAAACTAAGTATATAGATACAAATGCACCCAAAAAAAAGCTCGAGGGAATGAACTCAGACTAACAAAATGAACAAAATAAAGCCGCTTATTATGAAGCGCTTTTCATCGCCTGCGATGGGGCAACTTCTTCAGATACTTTACAAGTAAAAAAAATGCAATTTTATAACAGTTCTAATCACGTGATCCACCTTAAACATTAAATCAATGCAACACAAAGTAGTACCAACGTATAAAATTTATAAAATTTTAAAACACATATGATATTCTAACTATTCCTTTCCCTACCGCCTAGTGTTATTCTAACAAAATAAACCATGTTGTTTGTATTTGCTAAGTGAGTCTTACTAACATTATTTAAAAACTTGTAACAAATGAGTTTTTGTTAAGCAGACATGTACCAGTGTTTGACATCAACCAGTAGCAGTATAACGTCATCAAAGTAAATAACAATTATTCCTTTGTTTTATTTTGTTTGTGTCTAACTAAATAATAAGAAAAAGCATGTATATATTTGTAGTTAATTTTTTTTAATTTTTTCTAAAATGATTAAAAAATAACTAACAAATAACTAAAGGGTAATAAAAGGCTAAAAGACCTATCTGTTCAGACTTTTAAGTTTGAGAAGGCAGGCTATATTGCAATGTTCATTTAAACCAGGTTCAGCGAAGGCGTTAGTTCTAAGTTGCCATGACAATTCGCGTTCTTCTAAGAACAAGTTGAAAGGGCCTCCTCTGATATCATACTGTATTTGGTCTATAGCCCTAAATTTAAAAGTGTGGCCTTCGTATAGCATACTATGTTTTGCTAATGCATTTTCTACTTTCCTGGTAGCCAATGCATAGGTATGCTCGTAAATCCTGTCCCATAAACGGCACTCTGTTTTACCTATATAGAATGCCTTACATAAACAAGTAGCCACATATACAACCAACTTAGAATTACAGTTCAACTAGTGTTTTATGTGATATTGTTTATCATTAATAGTAAATTTCATACCTGTTGTAATGTGTTTACACATACTGCAACAGCCACAAGTAAACATACCTACTTTTTTATTAAAGCTTTTTGTTTTATGTGATTCAAGAACACCTTTTATGTTTTTGCCTCTCCTAAATATGATTTTAGGCATAAAACTAAATTTACTTGAAAGATTTTTGTCTTGTCTAAATAGTTCCCAATTTTTGTATAGTATGTATCTTATAATGGTGCTGTTGGAGTTGAAAGTAGTAATAAAACTACATTCAAACCTCATTTCTCTATTATTGTTTGGACACAATCCACTACAATTACATTTTCTGTGTCAATTAATTTTTCAATGGAAGAACTAGAGTTAGAGAAATTTATTTCATCCAAAGGTTGGCTTCCACTTAAGATCGGAGTGATTACTCCGTTCTCTCTTTTAAGTTGGACTTCGTTAAATAATGTCTTAATTAAGTCCAATGGATAGCCCTTTTGTTGAAACATGTTCTCCAGTAAGTTGCACTCAACAAGAAAGTCGCTATAAAGTGAAACCATCCAGGCAGCTCCAATCATGTGGCCCTTTATTATAGCCCGTTTTTGTGGTAAGGGGTGCAAACTTGTAAAGTGCAAAAAAGAATTGCAGTACGTACTTTTTCTATGGATTTTCGAAATGTATCTTTTATTTACGACGTCCTTTACTAAATTGACGTCTAAATAGTTAATACTTGCTTCCTGAAAATTGAATGTAAATTTAAAGAAATTCGTAGTACTGTTAAGGTAGTCTAAAAATTTGGTTGCTAAATCAGAACTGCCTCGAAACAGTATAAATATGTCGTCAAGGAAGCGTGTGTAATACATTATGTTAGACATCCATTCAGTGTTTTCAAATACATAAGGCTTTTCTCAATGCACCATAACGGTGTTAGTAAAACTTGCTCCACAAGGGGAGCCCATTGCTACACTGCATTTCTGTAAAAATAATTTATTGTAGAAAGAAAAGTAATTATTAGTAAGAATAATATCTAGAAGGGTTGTCACTAAATGGATTTCTTGGCTAGAAGCTCCTTTGCTAATAAGAAATAAATTGACCTATTCTATACCTTCAAGATGTGGAATTGACATGTAAAGGTCTATTACATCAATTGTGATGAATTGGGTGTTGTTGTCATAGGGAATATCATTTATGTTCTCCAAAAATGCCCACGAGTCTTTACAAACTTGTGGTTCAGTTGACAAATACTTTTTTAATGTATGATCAACCACTTTTGCACAAGAATATGTGATCAAATTACGACCATTAATTAATGGTCTAAGTGGTGGGTTAGATATATTCTTGTGAATTTTAGGTACTGCAAACATGACAGGAATTTTTGGCCAGACTATAGTCATGTAGTTATACAAGTTAACATCTATAAAACCCTCTATAAATAAATCACTAATATAGCCTTTAATTCGGCTATAGGCAACGTTAACTTCATTAATGGTTACCTTGTCGTAAGTCTTACTATCTAAAATACTATGTACTCCGTCGATGTAATCAGATAGATCAAAGATAGCTAAACCCCCGCCCTTGTCAGGTTTTATTGCTCTTACATTAAGTAACTTAAAAATATTTAGTGAAGTCGATTCTTCTCGAGTAATGTTTGTGGTTTGCGTGTTATTGTAGAACAATTTGTTACGATTGTTTGCTAAATATCTCAAGTCCATCTCGATGACAGTTTCAAACAAGTTCAATACTGGGTATAAGGGGGGATTATATTCACTGGCAACTCTAAAAGGATGAGATGTGTAATCAGAGTTGCCAAATAAGATATTCAAGTTCAATTTTCTCACAAAAAGTTTTAATTTTTAATTGTTTGAACTATGTCCATCTGTTGGCTAGGTACAAAAGTGTTCCCCTTCGCCAAGAGTTCAACTAATACTGGGTCAATCTCAGTGCAAGAATAATTGAAGATATTGAAGTCACCTGTTTTATTTTTCACAATGGCAACATGTTGTTGCCAGTCAGGTGTTATCTCCTGGGTCTGTTGTTGGTACGCTGCTTGTTTTTTTGTTGTTGTCATTGTTGTTGGTAACCATAATTAGGTTTTTTTGGAATTGCACCAGAACGATTGCAATTGTAGGAATTCGGTTTGTTAACTTGATTGCTGTTAGTAGAGTTATCAGTCTGGTGGTTATTAGTGTTCTTACTATTACCACGGAGCCAGTCTGACCATCTACCTTGGCTTTGTTCAAGTGTAGGGCTTTGGTCTGTAGCTGTCGTGACAGTATCAGGAACATTAGAATTATTATTGATATGATGAAAGTCATTGTCTGTTGTATTGAGAGCGTTGTCACTGCATGAAGTTGCTGTGCCAACTTGGGCCACGGAAGGTTTAGGGTACGCTAAACCATTGTTGTATGCTGTTCGGTCTCTATTCATCTTCTTAGCTTTGTTAGCTCAAAGTCTGTCCAATAACTGGTCGATGCTAACAAAGCTTCTCTCATATTCATACTTATGTCTTAAAAAGTCGGCATGGGAAGTGATAGCAGAATTGATTTCATCCACTTCCTTAGATAAATTCACTATCTGGATAGTATAATGTTTAAGCATCAATTCCATTAAAGCTAACCCCTGTACATCAAATAAGGCATTCAGTTCAAGATGGAATGAGGAACCGGCTATAAGGCCTGAAGGGTACAAGTGGTGCCTTAAGCCTTTAGGAACAATACGTTCCTTAATACATTACTGAAAATAACTAGTTTCAAGTTGAAGTTTCTTAATTTTTACAAGTTTTATATCTAAGAGTTTCAATTGATCAGTTAAAGAAGGTGAACCAACCTGAGTTTGGATAGTGTTGTCGGCCAGTTGCCCCACATTGAAGTTCTGATTAAATCTGAGTTTGCTGGTGTCTTTAATCCAATCTTCGAATTGTGGAGTACTAATAAGCCCCTCTACGCCATTTGGTCTCATGTCAATATTTGTTACAATGCTGTCACGAATCTCAGGTATTTGATTGTGTGGTCCGTTGTTGTTATTCGGACCTCCAGTGCTGTTAATAACTCCATTTGCCGAGTTTTTACTCACTACGTTTACATCTGTTAGGTTTAAACATTCAGTCGCTACAACGTTGAATGCTGGAACAGGAATGTTACTTGGTTGTTGTTGTCCTAGCGGAATGGAAGAAGGATTACTAGTAGCAGTGCCTTGATGCAGAAGTAACGTAGGAAGCTGTGTATCCAACTGCACGGCTAAAGCATCAACTCTTTGGGATAAGGCTTGAATCAAGGCTGTGAGATTTAATAAATCCTATTGTGTCTGAGTAGGCTTTATTTTGTTCATTTTGTTAGTCTGAGTTCATTCCCTCGAGCTTTCTTTTGGGTGAATTTGTATCTATATACTTAGTTTGTCTTTTGTTCATTTTAATGGCTTTCGGGAGTAATACCAGTATGAACAGTTCCACCCTGTTTGAACCTACTCAGACACAATCGGATTTATTAAATCTCACAGCCTTGGTTCAAGCCTTTAGCTGTGTGGTTGGATACACAGCGTTGTAGCAACTGAACGTTTAAACCTAACAGATGTAAACGTAGTGAGTGAAAACTCGGCAAATGCAGTTATTAACAGCACTGGAGGTCTGAATAACAACAACGAACCACACAACCAAATACCTGAGATTCATGACAACATTGTAACAAATATTGACATGAGACCAAATGGCGTAGAGGGGCTTATTAGTACTCCACAATTCGAAGATTGGATTAAAGACACCAGCAAACTCAGATTTAATCAGAACTTCAATGTGGGGCAACTGGCCGACAACGCTATCCAAACTCAGGTTTGTTCACCTTCTTTAACTGATCAATTGAAACACTTAGACATAAAACTTGTAAAAATTAAGAAACTTCAACTTGAAACTAGTTATTTTCAGGAATGTATTAAGGAATGTATTGTTCCTAAAGGCTTAAGGCACCACTTGTACCCTTCAGGCCTTATAGCCGGTTCCTCATTCCATCTTGAACTGAATGCCTTATTTGATGTACAGGGGTTAGCTTTAATGGAATTGATGCTTAAACATTACGCTATCCAGATAGTGAATTTATCTAAGGAAGTGGTTGAAATCAGTTCTGCTATCACTTCCCATGCTGACTTTTTAAGATATAAGTATGAATACGAGAGAAGCTTTGTTAGCATTGACCAGTTATTGGACAGACTTTGAGCTAACAAAGCTAAGAAGATGAATAGAGACCGAACAGCGTACAACAATGGTTTAGCGTACCCTAAACCTTCCATGGCCCAAGTTGGCACAGCAACATCATGCAGTGACAACGCTCTCAGTACAACAGACAATGACTTTCATCATATCGATAATAATTCTAATGTTCCCGATACTGTCACGACAGCTACAGGCCAAAGCCCTACACTTGAACAAAGCCAAGGTAGATGGTCAGACCGGCTCCGTGGTAATAATAAGAACACTAATAACTGCCAGCCTGATAACTCGATTAACAGCAACCAAGTTAACAAACAGAATTCCTACAATTGCAATCGTTCTGGTGCAATTCCAAAAAAAAACTAATTATGGTTACCAACAACAACGACAACAACAAAAAAACAAGCAGCGTACGAACAACAGACCCAGGAGATAACACCTGACTAGCAACAACATGTTGCCATTGTGAAAAATAAAACAGGCAACTTCAATATCTTCAATTATTCTTGCATTGAGATTGTCCCAGTATTAGTTAAACTCTTGGCGAAGGGGAACACTTTTGTACCTAGCCAAGAGATGGACATAGTTCAAACAATTAAAGATTTAAAACTTTTTGTGAGAAAATTGAACTTGAATATCTTATTTGGCAACTCTGATTACACATCTTATCCTTTTAGATTTGCCAGTGAATATAATCCCCCCTTATACCCAGTATTGAACTTGTGTGAAACTGTCACCGAGATGGACTGAGATATTTAGCGAACAATCGTAACAAATTGTTGTACAATAACACGCAAACCACAAACATTACTCGAGATGAATCTACTTCACTAAATATTTTTAAGTCACTTAATGTAAGAGCAATAAACCCTGACAAGGGCGGGGGTTTAGCTATCTTTGATCTATCTGATTACATTGACAGAGTACATAGTAATTTAGATA
Organism: Protopterus annectens; assembly: GCF_019279795.1. Taxonomy (NCBI): domain Eukaryota; kingdom Metazoa; phylum Chordata; order Ceratodontiformes; family Protopteridae; genus Protopterus; species Protopterus annectens. Next base: position 879,722,404 of record NC_056729.1, read on the forward strand.
GTAAGACTTACGACAAGGTAACCATTAATGAAGTTAACGTTGCCTATAGCTGAATTAAAGGCTATATTAGTGATTTATTTATAGAGGGTTTTATAGATGGTAACTTGTATAACTACATGACTATAGTCTGGCCAAAAATTCCTGTGATGTTTGCAGTACCTAAAATTCACAAGAATATATCTAACCCACCACTTAGACCATTAATTGATGGTCGTAATTTGATCACATATTCTTGTGCAAAAGTGGTTGATCATACATTAAAAAAGTATTTGTCAACTGAACCACAAGTTTGTAAAGACTTGTGGGCATTTTTGGAGAACATAAATGATATTCCCTATGACAACAACACCCAATTCATCACAATTGACGTAGTAGACCTTTACACGTCAATTCCACATCTTGAAGATATAGAATGGGTCAATTTATTTCTTATTAGCAAAAGAGCTTCTAGCCAAGAAATCCATTTAGTGATGACCCTTCTAGATATTATTCTTACTAATAATTACTTTTCTTTCTGCAATAAATTATTTTTACAGAAATGCAGTGTAGCAATGAGCTCCCCTTGCAGAGCAAGTTTTGCTAACACCATTATGGTATATTGGGAAAAGCATTATGTATTTGAAAACACTGAATGGATGTCTAACATAATGTATTACACACGCTTCCTTGACGACATATTTATACTGTTTCAAGACAGTTCTGATTTAGCAACCAAATTTTTAGACTACCTTAACAGTACTACTAATTTCTTTAAATTTACATTCAATTTTCAGGAAGCAAGTATTAACTATTTAGATGTCAATTTAGTAAAGGACGTCATAAATAAAAGATACATTTCAAAAATCCATAGAAAAAGTACGTACTGCAATTCTTTTTTGCACTTTACAAGTTTGCACCACTTACCACAAAAACGGACTATAATAAAGGGCCAGATAATTAGAGCTGCCCGGATGGTTTCACTTTATAGCGACTTTCTCGTTGAGTGCAACTTACTGGAGAACATGTTTCAACAAAAGGGCTATCCATTGGAATTAATTAAGACATTATTTAACGAAGTCCAACTTAAAAGAGAGAACGGAGTAATCACTCCAATCTTAAGTGGAAGCCAACCTTTGGATGAAATAAATTTCTCTAACTCTAGTTCTTCCATTGAAAATTTAATTCACATAGAAAATGTAATTGTAGTGGATTGTGTCGAGACAGCAAACAATAGTAGAGAAATGAGGTTTGAATGTAGTTTTATTACTACTTTCAACTCTGACAGCACCATTATAAGATACATACTATACAAAAATTGGGAACTATTTAGACAAGACAAAAATCTTTCAAGTAAATTTAGTTTTATGCCTAAAATCATATTTAGGAAAGGCAAAAACTTAAAAGGTGTTCTTGAATCACATAAAACAAAAAGCTTTAATAAAAAAGTAGGTATGTTTACTTGTGGCTGTTGCAGTATGTGTAAACACATTACAACAGGTACGAAATTTACTATTAATGATAAACAATATCACATAAAACACTAGTTGAACTGTAATTCTAAGTTGGTTGTATATGCGGCTACTTGTTCACTATGTAAGGCATTCTATATAGGTAAAAAGGAGCGCCGTTTACGGGACAGGATTTACGAGCATACTTATGCATTGGCTACCAGGAAAGTAGAAAATGCATTAGCAAAACATAGTATGCTATACGAAGACCACACTTTTAAATTTAGGGCTATAGACCAAATACAGTATGATATCAGAGGAGGCCCTTTCAACTTGTTCTTAGAAGAATGCGAATTGTCATGGCAACTTAGAACTAACGCCTTCGCTGAACCTGGTTTAAATGAACATTGCAATATAGCCTGCCTTCTCAAACTTAAAAGTCTGAACAGATAGGTCTTCTAGCCTTTTATTACCCTTTAGTTATTTGTTAGTTATTTTTTAATCATTTTAGAAAAATTCAAAAAAATTTAACTACAAATATATACATGCTTTTTCTTATTATTTAGTTAGACACGAACAAAATAAAACAAAAGAATAATTGTTATTTACTTTGATGACTTTATACTGCTACTGGTTGGTGACTAAAACATTGGCACATGTCTACTTAACTAAAAACTCATTTATTACAAGTTTTTAAACAATGTTAGTAAGACTCACTTAGCAAATACAAACAACATGGTTTATTTTGTTAGAATAACACTAGGCAGTAGGGAAAGGAATAGTTAGAATATCATATGTGTTTTAAAATTTTATAAATTTTATACGTTGGTACTACTTTGTGTTGCATTGATACAATGTTTAAGGTGGATCACGTGATTAGAACTGTTATAAAATTGTGCTTTTTTTACTTTTAAAGTATCTGAAGAAGTTGCCTCATTGCAGGTGACGAAAAGTGCTTCATAATAAACGGCTTTATTTTGTTCATTTTGTTAGTCTGAGTTCATTGCCTAGAGCTTTTTTTTTGGGTGTATACAGAAAAAATGGGATATCCAACTAACTGCATTAGATAGACAGTATTTAACATCAGTAAGAACAAAACAGGAAGGGAGAGCATAAGTTCATAACTACTAGAAACATTGCATAGAGAGACAGAATTATCCAAATATTCTGTAAACCCTTTTGGGTGAGTTGTTGTTGTTTGTCTTTTCCCAGTAAGGGGTCGCCACACCAGAACTCCGGTCCGCTAATGATTGGCAGTAGATTTTTACGAAACGCCGAGGTGCCAACTCGACGCCCAACCTTCAACGAAGGCTCTCCCATTTACACATGCATGTCTTTTGAATGCTACCCAACCGAGGGGAGGACATGCAGACTCCACACAGAAGGCACTCCCAAGCCCAGCCGAGAATCGAACGGGAGAACCTCTTGCTGTGAGGTAACAATGCTACCGCCATACCAGTATTATGTGAAAAAGAAGTAATGAAATTGAGGTAAATGTGACAAGGAGACTACTTGAATAAAAGGGAATGGGAATGTTGTCTACAAGATGATGACAGGCACTATCCTTATATAATGGGCCATTATAGTCATTCAGGAAAGTGCTTTTGATCTTGGGTTCCTGACTGCACCAGTCAGGATTCCTTCTAATCCCAGTGCCTGAAGAAGCCTCGCTGACTACCTTGCTAATAAGGAGCAAAACTGTAGGACATTATGGGATGTGCATTGCTGGGCAACAATGGTGCACTATCAAAAGTATCACTAGAGCAGGCCAAATGTGCTATTGGATTCTCATGTTCCTTGCAGGAGCAGAGTGTGCATATGTACCCTTAATGCACACACACACACACACACACACACACACACACACATATTGACTGACATGTATAACCCACAGGATTAAATATCTGGTCATGGGTTGAAAAGAGGGTCAAAAGCAGGAAAATTTCGCCATCCAGGAGACAGAGCTGTTATTCACACACAGTATGTGCATCCTGGACATATGTAAAACTGAAAAGGCATTTTATAACCATGTGTGGCACAGGGTAGTGCAGGACATCCATGCTGTGGATGGCCATAATAAAACACTAGCACAGGTGTTTCACATGGTCACTGATATGTTATATGCCAAGACCAAAGTGCAAGAGACATCCAGGAACAGGTCCATAACAGGAGATAAATCACCAACAAAGAAATAGCTCACAACTGTAAAATAATTCATGGTAATCCTGTCTGGGAAGGACAGTGAACCTTCATTATTCATAATGGTTTGAATATGGGAGTCGGATTGGCAATGATTGGTTGACTGTTTGTAGGGGCTGTACATAATTAGTAATAGCAAGTATTGTTCTATGTTGTACACTAAGCAACATGTAAAAAGAAGCTATTCAGCACACTACGTCTTCCTATCTGTTGTCCAGGTACCCTGGGAGTGTAAATGCAACATCTTGCACCACACGGTATATATGTACCCATAAGCTATTCAAACAATAGGTATGTGCTGGTATGTGTGCCAGAGACTGGGGGAGTAAGCCTATTCTCCAGCACTGCCACAGGTGTGATGTCTGTATGATTTCACAGGTTCCAGTATTGGAGGATCAAACACAACAGCACAACACATGCCTGATATTAGTATATTACCTGTAGCTGATGATGGTGGCAATATTCACATGGCACAGCCAGAGGACACATTGGCACTGGTAGTGGTGCAACACTGGAGAGTATGTGTACATCTCTAAATCTGAGGCAATTTGGGTGGAGGCAGAGGCTGAACTGCTGTTATCACCTGTGTTTAATAGTGGGTGTCATGTCAGTGTGAACCCCATTCAAGCTATGCAGAAGTTGCAGTTATATAAAATATCTGTGATCTACAGTACCTCCAGTCTGTACACGCTGACCATAGGGGAGAGTCACACTGGTGGCCACTGCTGATGTGACTCTAGGTCTTTCCCTGATCTGGATACCACACTTAGCATCAATCCATAAATTTGCATATCAGTAATCCAGGCAAAGATGGCAGCTACACACATCATAGTAGAGATGAAGAGTGCACTAAGTGACATGCATGAGAACATGCAACAGCTATATGGACTGCAGGAAAGCCTAAATCACATACAGAGTGACATGGTATGTAGAGACTTGAAGCAATCACACATGCTCAACATGTCATACAGGGACTCAAAACAATTACACATGCTGAAGTCAGTGACAGTCCACGATTATCCATTGTAGCATCCATGTGACAGTGGCAACTGCCCTCCATTATGTCTTTGCAGTCCATAACAGACATGGTTATGCAAGAGTCTTTATGCAAGATGGATGGTCACAATCTGGGCACACAGCAATGGCACACACTACTCCACAGACTGAGAAAAAACTCCCAATGAAGCAGAAGGCAGTCAATTTAAAACCAGAAGTATACTTATTATAAAATATGTAAGCACTTTTGTGATGAATAACACCATTTCATTAGGCGTCAGATGTCTGATTAATCATTGCAAAAGAGCTTACATATTTTAAAATAAATATAGTTCTGCTTCATTGGGAGTTTTTTCTTCATCATTTGCTATTGTTTTGTGGATATACTCAATTGGCGACTACTGGTGTGTTTACTCCACAGACTGCATCATGTTCACCCCTGCCCTGAGCAACCACAACACCTAGTTGTGACCAGTCTCAGTTTGAGTCCAATGGCATTCATCAGCTTCCACCCACTAGGATACTTCACCAGGCCTCCTGCTGCAGTTCATGCAGCTCCACACCTTTCTTATTTCATAATAGCAGATAGTGTCAAAACTAGTTGTGGTCATTGTTAGGCTAGTGAATTACATCCATCTATTAAACCCCAAAATGGGGTGCCACATCAGGACTCCTGTACATGCTTTCAAACTGTTGCACCATCACCATCACAGAGTGCATCAAGCACTGAAACTGCTGAGCCAAATGGTACTCTTGGTCAAGATTTCTGACAAAGCAAATCCACCGATCCATTGGAGCATGTGTACCATTAACTCTGCCAAGCATGTTTCCTGCTTGAATGACTACAGTGTCCATCTCCCATGACAACTATTAATGTGTCCTTACACTTTTACAAATGATGACTATGCCATGCTCGCAATCTTTCTTGTTATGATAGGTTAATACATAATAAATAATGCATGCCATACTTTTATTGTGAATTGCCTTTATCGTGGTGTATAATTGCAGGTCAGGCATCACCTCTTTTCTATCTGTCTTTCATCCAAATAGAGAGAGGAAGGCTAAAGTCCTGATAAAGACAATGCTAGGAAAATAAAATAAAGGACCACACCATGGCATAAAAAATACAGAAAAATAAGGGGGATGGCAGGAGGTAGCAACTACTGCAGCAGTGTGATCATTCAAACATCTATTATTATGCTAAGTTTACTTACACAACTGTGCTATGTTCATCATATGGAACACTGCTGCAGTAGTCATTCCCTCTCACTTTTCTGCTTATTTTTGTACGTCTGCAACAAGTTTTTCTGATGGATGGTCTGGGAGGAGGAAGGATGGGTGTCCAGGAGCCACTGGAGAATGGTCCTAGCAAAGCCTGTCCTAAGCCTGGAGAAGGAATCTAGTTTATAGTACTTTGTAAAAGTGTGAACAGAGGACAAACTTGCTACTTCTAGAATACTTCCAGAATGCAACATTTTTCAAAAAGATACCAAAGTATTGGGATTTCAGAGGCAACTTTGCAATCTGCTACAGGATGGCTGGTGCAGGCACCAAAGCCCCCCTCCATAATCTCCTCCATTAGCACTGCCATTTTTTGTTGAGTGACATAATCATCGCCTCCATTGCCACTACTGCTGGTGGGTCCTCTAAGAACACAGATGGTGCAGGTAGTGTAGGCATCGCGGAGGCAATGCTGCCAAGTTGTGACCCAGAAGTGCTGGGTTCCTCTGCTGCCAGTGGTGGTACTGCAACAACCACCTATGGAGGGACATCGGTCCAAGCCACTGTGACAAGTCTAGCCCCATATGCTGATGGTTGTTATGAAGCAGGAAATCATGCTGCAATGAAAAGAAAGATAAAAAAAAATAGAAATGACAGCAGGAAAGAGAATGGGGGGGGGGGAACAAAAATGAAAAATATTTGTACATTCTGTAATGTTAATTACACAGTTATTACATGTTCCACAAAAAATTTTAAGATTACTTATATCCAGATATAAATGGGTGAGGGCATAAATTACAGTTACACTAATGCTATGATATTCATGCTTCTCACAATTAAAAACATTACACAAAAAGTGCAAGGAGTTTACATATATCAGTTAATTGACTATGTAATTGCCTGTATGTTATTCTAAGGTATAACTAACGGTAGTTAATATTTAATTGTAAAATGCATATCAGATGTTTTCTGTTGTCTGGGATTGAACCCACATCCATCTGTCTTTTTCTAACAATACCAGAAGACCAGTTATCAGTGGTGTACCACAGGGATCTGTGCTGGGCCCCCTACTGTTTGGAATCAATTTCTTAGAAGTCCAGGTGAAAATAGATGGCCTGTGGCTTACCAGGTTTGCTGATGACTGCAAACTTGGTGCAATCACTGATTCCCCCAACAATGTTGACGTTCTACAAAAAGGGCTTGCATAGACAAATGGTTGGTGCCAAAGCCACGGGCTTAAACTAAATGCAAAAAATGTGTTATCCCTTTTGGCAAAGGGGAAGTCCATGCAAATTATAATATTAACAGTACTCCCTTAGCTCAAACCCTGTGGTGAGGGATTTGGGAACACAGGTTGATAGCAACCTTAATTTTAATCACCATGTATCCACAGTGGTAAAGAAGGCCTTCTGTGTTGTGCATCTCATAAGTAAGGGCATTGCATCCAGAGCTAAAGATCTTATAACTCCCGTGTACTCATCCCTCATCAGACCACTAATAGAGTACAACACTCCCTTCTGTATGTACCTCACCAGACACCTGCAGCAGGTGGACAGACCTCAGAGGTTTCTCACCAGTAAATTCAAAGCCTTCAATACATGACCTACGTGGACAGACTGAATGCCCTGTCACTATACTCTGTATATTATAGGCTGCTGAGAAGCAAGTTGTGCCTGGCCTAAGGTCAGTCTCTGACTCTGCCCTAATGAAAATGCTGCACATCCACAAGTCAAATGAAACAAGATTCACCCACTCTAGGGATCTCAACCTAACCTGGGACATTAACAGGACAAGATATACCTCCCAGGGATTGTCACTCCTCTGGAACAAACTCCCAATTCATGAAAAACAGAGCTCATCAATGACCCTATTTAAGTGTAACTTAGACAAGTGGATGGGAGACCGTAAATTTATCAAGGAGATGTCACCTATGTCCCTCTTGGATAAGGGCATTTGGTGCTGATCATAGAGTCATGCTGCAAATATAGACCATACAAGTTGGTCAATAAGGGAACAAGGATATAACATGGCTAAGCTTATAAAGGTCCTGGTGCCAATAGCCTAGTAACCTCCTATGAACCTATGAACATACGGACTAGTGCAAAGATACATGAGCTAATTATACATGTTAGTAAAGTTTACAAATGTAAAATATACAGACTCATGTGTTTTTCTGACAACCAGTTCTGGCCTGATGTCCAGATACTTGATAGCCTACAGGTAAAATCAGTGCTATTCTGACATTGCAACCAGGAGTACCTAAATCCATATTTACTCAGTGCTTCTCTTAGGCATTGCAGTCTCTCCTGATATGCCTCCCAGTTTTCTTCGATCTTTGCAGGTGTTACACATCACAATTGTGTGTTTCTCCATGTCTTGGTAATGTATTGTATGGTTAATGGGGGTATTGGTTAGTCCTTTAATATTCCTCTCATTGGCTAAGGAGGTAATTTTTCTGATGTTTTAAGTCACTGTAATGGTGACGGTACTAATTACCAATGCATCAGATGCCAGTGGCACAGATGACAGCTTCAGCTAAACTACTCCAAGCCTCAGTCTTGTACAGGGACCCAGTATAAATCCCCCCCCCCCCCGCAGCAGACTTCGTCTGTACTTTCTTACAATGAGGTGTTCAAATATGAAAGACTCCTCCCCACACCACCTCTGTGCTCTAAATGGAGCACTAACCTGACCATCACCCGCTGGATCTTCTCTTCAAAGATATCAGGAAAAATGGCAGCATATTGGCATCCAAATCAAATCTCGCCTACACTAGCTTATGTAAAATGATGGCCATCATGAAAACCACGTTTGAGCTGGAGATGGCAAATGAATAGCCTAGATATATTGAATTTATTATTTCTCCAATGTCCATTTCAGGTGAGAAACATGGCAGTAAAACATGGCCATGTGTGCTTATCAGGATAGATAGATTAGATAGATAGATAGACAGACAGACAGACGGACAGATAGATAGATAGATAGATTAGATAGATAGATAGATAGATAGATAGATAGATAGATAGATAGATAGATAGATAGATAGATAGATAGATAGATAGATAGATAGATAGACAGACGGACAGATAGATAGATAGATAGATAGATAGATAGATAGATAGATAGATAGATAGATAGATAGATAGATAGATAGATAGATAGATAGATTAATAGATAGATATATGATCCACAGCAACTCCATCTCATGCTGATTTTGGTGATATTTGTTACATTTCAGTTTCCATTGCTCCGCACATGGGCATGTGCTCGGTGATGGTTTTCAACAGTTATATAGTTAATAGTCTTAAATACAGGTATGTAGTCACCTGCATGACATTGCTGTTCCTCTGTCTTGCCCTTCTGCCCATTTTGTTTCACTAACTAATACAGGATGCATTGCTGTGACAAAAATATTTTGTGATTAATCAAGTATACCCCATTGGAATCAAACTTATGACAAAGTGAGATATGAACTTTTAAACTTTTATAGCAAATAGTAATGCCACAGATGAAATTATATTTTAAGTGTGTAAGATGAGATCTACAAACATGTATGTGACTTGGCATATACCTACCTAACATACCCACATCTTAATTTGTATCAGGAATTACACAGTATATGTTGTACTAATGTGCATATGTCATCATGACTATCAAGTCATTTTTTTTCTAGTCATGTCTGTAATATGATTCTGTTTTACTGTAATGCATATGCAGACTGACATGGTAATACTCAACTCAAGACCTTTTCAAAGTATGACAACCCTGTAACTGTTGCATTATGCACTGTTCCTTTAACAGAGTAATATTTTTAAGCACAAATGTTTTTTCTCCTTGAATTAGTTGTGCTTATATCTTGTATGCTAACCAACCCATGTCAATGCTAAGTTGAGGTATGCAGCTGATGGCAAAAATATTAATGCGTGTATAATTATTTTTTTGTTTTTTTGCCATAAGATGAGAAGTACCATTTGTCTACTGTCATCGATGACCACTGAGAGTGAGCTATGCCAATGGTCACTCAAAGAATGGTAACAGAAATGACAGTTGTAGGTTTACAACACATGTTGTCCATGGTGTGATTTCATTGTGTTTTAACAGCCATCATTATTATTTTAGGGGAGATCAAATATATAGAACAGGGCCATACAGACTGAATACGAGGGGAAGAGAACCCAAACATATTCCACTCAGCTTTAGACATGATTGTTATTTTGGCATACCACTAAAGTGGTATGAGTACATAATTTATAAGCTGTTTTGATGTGTTCTACATATTCAACTACCTATGTACTTTCTCATATCTTTGCAAATGTATTTTTTATTCCACAGCATGCACACAGAACTGTTATTACAATTAGTGAGTTGGCCAATCTGAGAGTCACATGGTTAACATTATCATGGTTATTATTCATAGTGAACAGGGCCATAGGCTCATAGGTAGGTACTAGTCCAAAAGCCCTTACAGGCCATTTCAAGCCTTGCTAATTTCCCTTCAAATATGAGAATCAAACCCTGAACTTTGTGTTTATGAGGTAAACACTTTAATTATATCTCAACATTGCCATAAGCTGTGTGTGTGTGTGTGTGTGTGTGTGTGTGTGTGTGTGTGTGTGTGTGTGTGTGTGTGTGTGTGTGTGTGTGTGTGTGTGTGTGTGTGTGTAGAAGGTGTAAAGTACATTAAGATGTAAGAATGAAATGATTGCATGTATTATGTAGCATAAAACCATAGAGTTATACCAACCCTTTTGTGTATTGAAATCCTGTAGCTATTGCACCATCCTTCAGCCATTAAGACAGTTAATGTGAAACAATTTTCTGAATTCGCTAATCTCCAATATGCTAAGTGGGGTACATCAATGGTAGTCTCGTTTGCACAGTCTTTGTGCTTGCATAATTTTTTTTTTTTGTCATAGGATGGTAACTATCATTCCCTAATGGGCATTGATGACCATCATCAATGCACAATGGCAAATGTTACACAAACGACAAAAAAGATAATATGGATAAAATTAAACGTAGTGATTTGTCAAGTTTGTGGAAGCCTCTCAATCATCCCAAATTACCTGGGAACACCCGTTTTTAAGCTTAAATAAGATGAATTCTCCAAATGCCCAATTTGGGTGCAAGAGCACCTGAGAAAGCAACCTCTGCTCTGGCTATAGATGTCTCAGACGATCAGAGTGTTGCCTTGCTCAATCTAATTTGCATGCAGCTGGCCAGAATCATTTATAGAATTACTGCTAATATGTGGAAGCAGATTTGGTATGCTTTAAGTGTTCAATTAGGTCTGCTCAGTCTGCAGCTCCACATATTAATAGGGTATATCAGCACTGTTGTTTGTTTTGGACAGGACTGGGGGAGGACAATGTTGACATGTGGAGATCTTCGTGCCTAGCTTGAAGACTAGACTTGTTGCTGTTGCCAAAAAACTCATCTCGAGGAAAGAATAAGAAGGCTGGAGAACTGTTCCCTGGCAGAATAGCAGCTCTTTGGTGAAGCTTATAGCATGTTGGAATGGCAGTAAGGATTTCCCAAGGATATGTGCAAACAGAGAGAAGAAATGGAGTTCATAATTTTCCCCAGGAAGTCTGAGGTTTGTTGTGCAACACGGATTGGATTTTATTTTAAATTCCCTTCTCTTCCTGCAGAAACAGGTAAGTAACCAGTTACTTCTTACTTAGTTGATAGCTGGCTACGTGGTGCAGGTGTACCACTGCAAGCAATGATGCATACAGCAAGTCTGGGGGCAACTTAATGTATGTCTTATATTGTTAGTCTGTTCCTCATAATCATTTTGGTATTCTGGAGGCAAATCGAGGGTCAAAGTAATTGAACATTTGTGGGTGTGCCCATTAATATACTTATTAAAATATATAAATATTATGCTAATTAGGTGTCCCTGATTGTCCCTGGTTTTAAGGTCCTGTGTCCTTGATTCTCTCATCTGGGGGTTGAGATGTATGAGTTTGTGGGTTTCAACAACTAAAATGTGTATACAAATTATCACAATGTGAGTTGTAGAACATCCTCACAGGATTTGATTAAGGCCCCAGTGGCACTGCAATGTAACACTAACACCATGAACATGTTGCACCACATGGACAGTTAGATAAGCAGAAAGTCACGTTAATGTTCACATCATTGTACTTCTGCAACGGGCAATTAGTTTCTACTATAGTTATGCTGTCAGATGTTTGTTATTTTTTGTCACACAGTACATTTGTGATACTGGGGATATAGAACAGATATAAGGATGGAAACAAAGGTGAGGGTAGAAACCTTTTCTACAGGACACATTTACTCTTTACATTTGCTGAAGTGTTAACTTCATTACCTTTGTTCATGTACTGGCTTAAAGCCTGACATAAATATATACTCCATTGATTTTAATGTGTATATATGCTTAATGTTTCATACATTCACACGCTTTGGGATGTCATTAACATTCTAAGGCATCTTCGCCCCATATATGAGATGTGTGCCCAGCCACCAGCTCACATACATTTCAGATGACATGGCCAATATGTGGATTCAAGTTCATTTATATTTCTCAGTAAGTATAATTTAAACATATTTGTAAGAGTTACCTGTTTGATACACCCTTTAAAAATGTGATTTTCATTAGTATGCATGTTTCACACATCACTGACTGACCAGTAATGCTAATAAGGCACAAGTGGAAAGCCTTAGCTTTCCAAAGTCTTAATCCCCATTCTTGTGCTGTTCAGGCATTTGCACATCACCATGTAGAAACCAACATGATGCTAAACTCCATTGCATATTGTGCAAATTGAGTAATTCAGAAAGTGTAATGAGTATCGATCTAATTACCAAATTCAACATACCCCAAAGAGTTTATTCATATCTATCAAGCTGCGGAGGGAGGATACACTCAGAAAATATTGTAAGGTATGTCTTCTTCCATACAACTACTTACTTTTATTATGCTAATAAATATTTGCTTTGTGCTGTCAATGTTTCATTGAAATCTGTTCAAGATGTGAAATAAAATTCATGGAATCAGGCAACACATGCTCATTCTTGTGTAGAGTTTTTTGTATTATTATAACATGCAAAACATTTAGACATATATTTTCTGGACAGGTGTTGACATGTGCCAGTCACTGCAATGGTGGTTAAGTGTACAAGTGTGTAAAACTGTTGTCACTGAAGGAGTTAAATAATATTCTGCTACATTCCCCATATTGTTGATCTGCTTACGATGTGTGTCCGCTTGATAGTTGTACATTCCTGCATCTATTACTTTTTTGTTTTCTGCAGTTGATGAGAAGGAACTGCATCTGGATATTACAGTGCTGGTTGTATTCCCATAGTAATGCTTTGTTTAATGTTATACATTTTTAAGGCTGTCGTTTGTCTTTTTATTGTGCAGGTATGTTTATGTTACTCTTGAGTATGTGGCTCACTGAATACATGTTGATATATTTTATTCCATTACTATAAAATGTGTGTACTACCCTGTGTGTTAAAATTATACTGTGTTATCCATTTTTTATTCCATCACAACAGGGAAATAGTAAGTGCTCATCTTCACAGAAGTCTCCTTTCTTATATGCTGAAAATTAGGTCATACTACAGACCTTCTTTCTGTATGGTGGATTGTTCCTTGATGTACATGCGTCTGACAAAGCCTTTCTGTCACCATGTCTGGTAGGAGGTGGTTGAAGATGTCAGAGCTTTTGATGGCCAGTGCTGTATATACACAGGTGATCAACATAGGGTCAGTGACATGATTCACAAGGCCAAGCTCAGAGCTCAGGAAAGGAGGGACACTAGTGGTGGGCCATCTATTGAACCACCACTTACCAAGACAGAAGAGTTCCTGTCATCAATCAGGGATCCAAGCAGCTCAGCAGAGTTACACAGTAAGGTGCTGCATGTTGGGTTACAGGTGGAGTGGCCCCAGAGGATTTCCACTAGACATGATCCTAGTATGCCATTCAGATATTTGTATGTCCACCTTTGCATTAATAGTCACATGCAATCTTATACTACTTATTTCAACTATTGTGTCTAGGTACATCATCTGGCAGTGAGGTACATGGACCACCTGTACATGGTATGGGCATACTTACATATATTAGTTATGTTTACTAGTCACTGAAATTATAGCATTTGCATTTGTGGTTGAGGTATTTTGGCACAAGCATTACAGATATTTTTATTGTTATCTTTTAGATGTATTCACAGGTGAAGCATTGACTGGCACAAGTTCCTCCATCTGGTGTTCAAGGAGCCTTATCCTCTGATGATGATGGTGGGGATGAACAGACACAATCTAAAGCTGCAGGAGGTATGTCAGACACATGGAGTGTGCAACCCACATCCCCTCACCTCAGAATAATACCTCTCAACCTGGAAACATCAAAAATCTTGATAAAGGCCCATGCAAAGTAGGTACAACTGGCCAGAAATCTCGATGCTAATTAAGTATGTATGAAATTTGCATAGATAATTATGTGACCCCATCCACTCCATTGGAATTGTGGGGTATTGAAGAAGTTGAGAGATATGTTTTGTGTGTGTGTGTGTGTGTGTGTGTGTGTGTGTGTGTGTGTGTGTGTGTGTGTCCTATGACAGATTAGTTTGTCTTATGCCTAAAGAGTCCTGGCATGGACTCCACCTCCCCTGTGATCCTGAAATTCATATATACATACATATATATTTTTCAGATCTCAATGAAAATGCTCAAAGTCTAATTCATCAAGAGACCTGGCTAGTACCAAGTTAACATGTTTCTCAGAACATAGCCATATTGCTAACAGATGAAAAAAAGATATTTTGCTCTGTGTTCTTGTTTCACCATTGCTATTAACAATGCACTGCAGCATGGGGGGTGCTGCATCTGTGTGGTACAATCCTTCAGATGAGACCTTAAGGGTCTTCTAACTAGTTCATTTACCCAGTTAAATGAAATGAGCTGACCGAGGTCCCTCCTGCCTGTATTGGTGGCATCTCAGGTGTTGTAAAAGATCCCATGGCACTCACTGAAATGAAAGAGAAAAGGAATTGTTCCTGTCTGGTCAAATTTCCCCTGATTAGTAAGAATGCCATTTCAGGTCTCCCCTGAAAATAGGCCACACAAGCCTTGCAGGACTAAACCAGTCAACAAAATAGTGTAGCATGTGAAAAACACTGTGATAACTACTATGGTAAACAAATAATGTTGTGAAGTCTGTTGTATGTTTTCAGAATAATAGTGCAGAGTCTGCAGTAAAAAGAAAGGAGTTCTGCAACAACTCATACAGTAATTCGTCAACACAATTATACCATCCAAAATATACCTCTCAACCTCTTAGCACAAGAAATTTGGACAAAGTCTAAAATAATGAAGGGGACAAAGACTCAAAAATAGTGACAGATTTTAAATATTGCTCTTATAAACTTAGAAAGTTGCTAAAATAACAGGATTTGTGTTAGCAGCATGCATTTTCTGAAGAATATGAAGTCTAAAACACAAATCGCTGTCATTATTTAATGACTTCAGTCCTCACTGATTTCCAGACAAACACAAATTTTATGAAGAACAGACCATATATGTTGTTCAGAAAGCATATGAAAGGAAAGCTACACTGACAAACAGGAAGCAGCCACCTGTTCAGCAGTTTTGCAGTAAATTAGCTACATGCGAAGTAGAAAGATTTTATTCCCAAGATGATGCATTTCTGATTTTATGTATGTTTCTAAATATCACGAGCTAACAACCTGACAGTCAGCAGAACCAAGTGTTGATTCCCAAAATAAAGAAAACAGGTTAAAGATAAAGGTGCAACTGCAGCGTGGAATCCTTCCAGTGGAATTCCTAAAGCATTTACCGCAAATGGGGAACAGGCTAAAATGTAGAAACAGTAAAACACACACACACACACACACACACACACACACACACACACACACACACACACAAACACACACACACACACTAGAAATGGGAAAGATGACACACTACTGTGCCTCACAAGACAGAGGTTCATTTAATCCATAGGCAGTAATTAAGGTCTCATCTCAGTTCCTTGCTGACTTCCTTCATCATCAGTAGGCGTCTTGGCGAAAATTTAAACTTATCTTTTTTTCCTTTACCCCAGCCATAAGGATCACTGTGCGGCTCCTGGCTCATCCTCTTCATGATATGATGTCATTGGACTTGTCTTTTTAAACCCAAAGTTTTCTTTGGTTGGTGCCGCAGACCCTGTAGTGCGATAAGGTTGCGGCCATAAACAACTTTTTTTTTTTTCAAAAGCATATCTCATCTGAGTGTCTAACAGGCAGTCAGGTTCTGTCTTACAATGCTGACATCCTCATGCATGCCCCTGCACATTGCTGGTGTTCCAGGATGTATGATGACATCAGCAGTAACTAAAAATTATAAATGAAGAAAAAAGCAAAATTGGGATTTGAAGGGGCCACTTGGGAATTCATGGCACCCCATTTTCTGCCCTCAAAACTGTTAAATTCTGAAGAATTCAGTATGCTTGAGAGGTATGCTCAGTATGGAGACAGTCAATCTGCCTATGCATACCCATGGCACAGAACTATCTAAGAGTGGATTGCTT
>NC_056729.1:879741323-879786323 GCF_019279795.1 Protopterus annectens
CGGAATGATAATGCATTTTTTTGCACTGAGTTTAAGGCCATGACTTTGACACTAATCATTTGTTTGTGTAAGACCCTCTTGTAGGATGTTGACATCATCTGGAGATTCTATAATGACTCCCAGTTTGCAGTCAACAGCAAATGTTGCCAGCCACAGACCTTCAGTTTTTTGCTTGTACTTTGGAGAAACAGGTTCCAAACAGAAGAGGGCCCAGGGCTGAACCCTGTAGAACGCTACTGGTTACAGGTCTTCTGTTGGAGGTGGATTCCCATATTTTGACTATATGAGTTCTATCAGTGAGCCATTTAGCAGCCCATCTAATGATATAAGGGTTGATACCTAGTTGGGTGAGTTTGTCAATTGTGCCTGAGTGGAGGATACTATCAAACACCTTGGCTAAGTACAGGTAGGCTGTATGCACAGATTTTCCTTCATCCAGCTCCTTGGTGACTGTCTCAAAGTCCATCAGGTTTAACAGGCATGATCTCCTGTTGACAAATCCAAACTGAGTAGGATCAACTGTTTGGAGATTACCTATATCTTTGTTTATAATGTCCATCAAGATTCATTCCATGGCCTTGCAGATAAGGCTAGTCAAGCTAATAGGTCTATAGTTCCCAGGGTCACTGGAAGCACCACCTTTGTGTAAGCGAATAATAGTGGCTATTTTCCATTCAGCTGGTACGAAGCTGGTGCTTACACTATGATTAAAAATAGTACCCAATGGTGGTGCTGATTCATGTTGGAGCCCATGTAGGACACAGTTTGGGATGTTATCAGGTCCTATAGATGCTGTGTTTTTGGCCTTAGAGAGGGCAGTTTATGTCCTGCTCTTTAAAGATACAAGGTAGCGGAAAGGTGGTAGGGATGTCATGGGTTATGTGTGATGGGGACAGGGGAGTAAAGTTTTCACAGAACCTGTCAGCCAACAGGTTAGCTATGTCCACAGGCTCAGTATATGAGGTATCATTAACTACCAGTTCAGCTCAAATCTGGACCTTTCCTTTTAGGTTACGGATGTAACAATAGAATGCCTTGTGGTTGCTCTTTGTTGAAGCTAATTTGGAATCGTAGTTTTCTTTGGAGGACTTCACAAGAAGTCTTATTTGCTTGTTTGAGCTTGGGGGGGGGGGTATTTCCAGTTTATGAGGGCTCTCTCCCTCTTACTCTTAGACAACAATTTCTTCCTCTTATTGTAAAGCCTGTTAATGGCAGTTGCCTACCAGGCAGGTTTGCTCTTCCTTGAGGAGCTTGTTTTGATCCTATCAGGTGTGACTGAGTCAATGCAGGTATACAGGTGTTTATATAAAGCATTGGTGTAGAGCTCGGCATAGTTGCCATTTCCATCTGAGGGAGGAGGTGCAGTGAATCCATTTATACCATCTGGTAAAAGGTTACAATCTGCTTTGGAGATGTTTTTTAGTTTAGTTGCTGATGGGGGGCAGGTGTGAAAGTTACTTCGAATGTGACCGATTTGTGGTCAAATCTCACCAAGGAGGACCTCACAGTGGGGGTGCTACAGTGGTCCGCCATATTGATAAGCACTAGATCCAGGATGTTGGCACCCTTTATGGGAGTGTCAACCAGCTGGTCCAGGGCACTGGAGTTAACAAAGTTGAGGAACCTTTGGGCAAGTGAGTTTTAGCATGAGTAATTTACCCAGTCAATGGATGGGTAGTTAAAGTTGCCAAAAAACATGGTGTTCAGCTGTATCTTGATAGACTCTAGTAGATCCAAATAGGCAGAGTGGGTGTCCTGATTCATGGAAGGGGTCTTGTAGTTGGGAATGACTGGAATAAGTGTCCCACCAACAGTTAATAGCACCTGAAGTGTCTCCAAGGAATCATACTGTTTAACCAATCTGGAGGTGTAGTTATCTTTAGTGAATATTGATACACCCCCTTCTTTAGTTTCATGCCTTCAGTTAGAGATCCGAACATGTGGAAGGAGATGAAACCCAGTATGGCTGGAGTGCTGTCCACAGCCTTGAACCAGGTCTCTGTGACTGCACAAATGTCTGTGTCTTCCAAGCTGAGGACAGCTTCCAGTGAGTGCAGTTTTATGTTTAGACTCCTAGAGTTTAGTAGCATAATCTTGAGGTTGTTTTAGAATGGAGTTTTTACATTTGGAATTTTGTCCTTGAGACACTGCCTAAAAAAGGGACTATGTGGATGGCAAGAGCCTTAGCCAGTATCCAAAATCCCAGGGGTGACAGATGAAGACTATCTCTGGCAAAGCATCGACGTCTGTCAATCATGTCATTCCAGGCTGACAGATAGTGGATCCCCTTAGAATGACACCAGAATCTAAGCCAATTATTGAAGTCAATCATTGGGTCTATATTACGTGATTGAATGATCACTATAGCGAACGCTCTAAAGAGCGAACATGTAGTACATTGAAATCATTATTGTGGGCTGTGCTCCCCACACCCCCCTGCTAAATATATATAGCAACTCGGAGATCACACTACAGTGAGGAAAGGGCAAATATTCCGTTCTTCACTGTACCATGATCCCACAAAAAGCACTTTGATGTGCTGCATTTTTGCTCTTTAGAGCATTCATTATCGTGATAATTCGATCACGTAATATAGGCCCCAATCATTTTCTGTTTGTACTGAGGCATCATCCTAGGTGATGGTAAAATGCTGCTTAAGGCTAGGGAAATACTTGTCTGAGAGCTTAGTCATGTATCTCTTCATATAGGCTAGAGAGGTACATCTCAAATCATTCACATCAACATGGACTACGACAAAGTCATAACAGTACCTGTTGTGACAGACTTGAGTGCATGTGTGATATGGTGTATCCTGGCACCTGACAGACAGCTGACCATGTCTTCTTCCTTATCCAGTCTGGTGAGAGGGACATTAGCGTGTCTTACGATGGAATCACCTATGACTAATATATTTGATTTTGTGTTTTGCCTTAAAGGTTTGACTGGTGAGATGCTGGTGCCTGAGCTATTATGTGTAATGAGTTCTGCAGAGGAAATATTATGTGTAGCATGCTTGTGTTTGTGAGGTCTCTGGTATTTAGGAATGTTTCTGATGAGGACCTCTGAATATGTAGGTATATATTTTGTCAGTTTGGCTGGAGTAGGAGGTGAAGTGTGCATGCTGGCAACCTGCTCATTGTCATAGGCACTGACTGGCGTGGGAGAGAGCATGGATTCCAGGTTCTTAACATAGTTGTATCTCTCACACATTGTGTTTGTGTGGACTAGGAGTAAAGGGCTGTAAGTGAACATGAGGCAGTTGTTACACTGCCTCAGGATGCCCATGTCAACCAGGCTGACTGGAGAAACTGTGGGAAATTGTCCATCAATAATAATAGGTACATTTATATGATCAGTAAAAGAGGTCACACTTAGGAGTGACTAGTAGGCGAGAGGTGTGCTGGTACCTCTGAGGCTAGGCTTAGTGTTCCACCTGACAGTAGAGCAGGGTCACAAGAAATCTCTGGAGGACCACAAGCAAATTGCTAAGGAAAAATTTAACAAACAAAACATTTGCATCTATAATCACCAACTGTAACCACCAGTACACAGCAGTACATGATGGAGCACTACATGCAAACAAGTGCAAATGTGGGGCTTAAATAAAACAAGAAAAATACCCTTTTTAGCTCAAACTAGCCAATAAGAACACTCTGAGTTCTACTCTAATCACCCTCAATTAGATGGGACCCAGACAGCACTCTCCTCACACAATGGTGCAGAAGGGCCTTCACCAACAAAAGTGGCTTGAAGCTGATCCTCAAAAGTTTCAAAACAGACCCAGAAATAGCAAACTTTGAATTGGGTAGTGCTACAGCTGAATTAGTACAGTGTACAGTAAAATGTGACAAAAAATAGTTCAGACAATTCATAAAGATAGTGGAATGTAAATACAAATTAAAAGTGCAATATTAGAGCAAAAACAGGCACTTATAGCTAGTTCGATGCAACAGATACCTAAGATATTTCAGTATCTCAGTGAAGAGCTGGTTTTATTGCTCAAGTGATACCAGTCTAGATTCAGGAAGTCTGAATCTAATCTATGCTATAAAATGCAGAAGTACCAGAAATTCAAAGTGCATAAAATCACAGTCACAACAGCAGAAAGCAGTTTAAATAATGCAGCAATTCACCAGCAATTCCCAGAATCGGAGGCTGTAGGCCACACTCTCCCGCTACAAGAGTCTAGATCACAAACCCTCCTAATGCAAAACAACTGGTTTTGGTGCACAAGTGCTTAAGCCAGAACTAAGACATTTCAGAGTAACAGATACAATTGGCCTTCAGCCAACAATTTCCAGTCAGAAGGCTGTAGGCTATCCTCCTGCCACAAGAGTTTAGACCACAAATCCTACTGAAGTAAAGTATCTGGTTTGGAACCCAAGTGCTTACACCAGAATAAAGGCACTTAGAATAACAGGCACAATAAGCCTTCACCAGCAATTCCCAGCTTAGAAGAGTGTAGGCCACACTCTCCCACCACAAGAGTCTAGACAACAAATCTTCATAATGTAAAACAACTGCTTTTGCAGCACAAGTGCTTAAGCCAGAACTAATACGCTTCAGAATAGCAGACACAATAGGCCTACAACCAACAATTTCCAGCCAGAATGATGTAGGCTATCATCTCCTGCCGCAAGAGTTTAGACCACAAATCCTCCTGATGTAAAGTAACTGGTGTGGAACCCAAGTGCTTACACCAGAATAAAGACACTTAGAATAACAGGCCCAATAAGCCTTCACCAGCAATTCCCAGCTTAGAACGGTGTAGGCCACACTCTCCTGCCATAAAAGTCCAGACCACAACCCTTCCAATGTAAAGTAACTGGTCTGGAGCCTAAGTGCTTAAGTCAGAACTAAGACACTTTCAGAATAAAAGACAGACACAATGAGTCTTCAACCAGCAATTCCCAGCTTAGAAGGGTGTAGGTTATACTCTGTTAAAAAAAACTACAACCTAAGAGCAGCACAGGATTGCTAAATATCAATGAAACAGTTAGAGCAAAAAAATATATGCTTAAATCAGATTTACAACAAATGGAAGACTGAATCAGAACAAAAGTAAAGACAAGTAAAGAAACCCTGGAACTAAACCCTGAGATATGTTCACAAAACACAGCAAAATACTGTTGAAAAGTACAACCTAAGAGCAGCATGGGATTGGTAATATCACTGAAACAGTTAGAGCAAAAAATATATACTTAAATCAGCTTTAAATACTTATGTCAGCTTTGGATTTTCAAATGGCGTAGATGCAGTAATTCTTGTAGCCATTCAAAGGTGAAGGCACACAAGTCAAAGTCTTGTTTTCCTGTGCATACCTAATCATTTTTAGTTTATGTTTAGCCTGCTTACTTTCTGTAGTATTAGTAATAGTACTAGTTGTGTATGATAGCTTGTTCAATCACTTGTGCAGATAATTCTGAGAGTGTATTTGTCACTGAAATGGTGTCTGATTTGGGCTGATCATGTTTGATGCACAGGGCGACCAGGCAATGCATGGGTAGGCAAAGTTTGTTTTTCTTGTTCTTGTGTCTCTACTATACTTAAGTTCTGTGGTCATACATGTACAGCATAGCTTGATCACCCACCTGTGCAGTGATGCTGAGAGTGCCCTACACCCTAGAAGAGCATTTGACATGGGCTGCTTATGTCTGATGCACAGAGTAGCCAGGCAATGCATGGGTCAGTATTGTCTGTTTTGCTTGACTGCATCATTGTTAGTGTCTGTATTTGCTAGGTTTATCAGTTTGTGTTGTGATCATTTTTACTGTCTACTTACTCTGTTTATGTATTGTAGTATTTGGTCACAACAGGTGGATCACACATCTTAGTTACTGCTAATGAGAGTATCCCAGCCTTTGGTTGCCTAGGTCTGATGCTTACAGCAGACAGACATTACAGGGTAAGCATAGCCTGATTTATTTGCATGCATCATCATTACTGTCTGCACCTGCTAACCTCTTATGTTATTTAACTGGTGAGCATATGTTCAATTCATTGCCTTTTAGCAAGTGCCATAGCATACTGTGCCTGCCTCTGTCTTCCATGGTCGTCTCTTAGGTTCATAGGTTCATAGGTAGGTACTAGGCTATCTGCCCGAGGGCATTTATAAGCCTAGCCAGAGTGTGTCGGCTTTAGTCGCCCCATTGATTAATTAACTGATCCTCTGTCAAGTATGCCAATGAAGTGATTCCAGGGGTGTATTTTCTGTTACCCATCCATTCATCAATGTTTCTCTTGAAGAGTATTAGTGAGGGGCTCTGCCTGATGTAATTTGGAATTTTGTTCCAAAGCATGGGGAGTCTCTGTGACAGGAATCTATCCCTCCAGCATGTTCTATTTATTGTTGTGGCAAGGTTTAGCTCACTAGAGCGTGTGGCTCGCAGTGACTTGGATTTCATTAGGTGGAGCATGTCCATCAATTCTGAGTTGGACATGACTTTGTAAGTCAGGCAGAGATCACCTGTGAGGAAGCAATATGCCACTGAGTACAGCCGGAGTTTTTTCAGTCGGGCTGCATAGGACATATGTTTGAGACCAGTAATCCTCCTGGTGAGGTACTTTTGTGGTCTTTCCAGCTGTTGTAAGTGCCTTGTGAGGTACATTCCAAATGGAGCATTGTACTCTATGATGGGTCTAATGAGAGACGAGTAGAGGGGCACTATAACCTCTTTATTTCTAGATGTGAACCCTTTAGTAATTAGATGGGCCACATAGAAGGATTTCCTAACTACCTTGGCAATATGATTGTCAAAGGAGAGATTACTGTCTACCTGAGTCCCCAGATCTCTTATTACCTCTTCTGTATTAAGGGGGCTGCCACCTATGTGGTAATTCGTGGGTGTTTTGTTTTTCCCAAATGGGATGATTATGCATTTTTTGGCATTTAGCTTGAGGCCATGACTTTGACACCAGGTGTCTGTCTCAGTAAGGCTCTTTTGGAGGATGTCCATGTCAGCTGGATAGTCAATTATGGCTCCCAGTTTGCAGTTATCGGCGAACTTGGTTAGCCATAGTCCTCCTGTGTTTGCCTGTACTTCTGAGAAGTATATGCTGAACAGTAGGAGTCCCAGGACCGAACCTTGTGGGACACCACTTGTGACTGGCTTAGAGTAGGACCTGGAGCCCATTATTCTTACCGTGTGAGATCTGTCTGTAAACCATTTGGCAACCCATCTCGTGCCGTAGGGGTTTATGTTCAGGCCGGTGAGTTTTTCTGTAATACCCGAGTGGGGAATGTTGTCGAAAGCCTTGGCGAGGTCAAGGAAGGATGTGTGAACCACCTTTCCCTCATCTATGGCTTTGGGCAACAGGTGTTTCACACCAGAGGTCAATTCCTCATTGGTCAGATTCGAACAGAAGCTAATCACCCTAGACATCCACATCCCGCCCCCACCCCCAATTAGGGAAACCACCATAAAAAACTTCTCCAAAGCCAACTTCACACTTAAGACAGAAGTGGCAAACTTCATGACACCCATGCAGATGGACAATAGAGGTATGACTGCTGAACCTACACAAATGCACTTTATAAGCACTTACACGAGTGCATGGATCATGCTATCCCTAATGGAACCAAGATGCTATCCTCCAAAAAAAGGAAGCCAATCTGGTGGTCCTCTGCCATAAACAAACACTACAACAGAAGAAAGAAACTGTTGCAAAAAAGAGTAAAATCCCATGACTGGAGGAACTCTTGGTCAACCTCAGTAAGAAGCTGAGATCCCTCATAAAATCCTCCAAAGCTAGTTATGAAAACAAAATTGCCACTGACTCTAAAGACAACCTAAGCATTCTATAGCTATGTCAATAATCTCAATGGCAACACTCAGGTCTGCTCTGAGTTACAGCACAATGGCACTAAATATACAGAACCAACTGATATTCCCAACATCCTGGCAGATAGGTTCAATGCTAACTTTACCCCCCCTCTCACACCCTAGAGGGCCCATCTCTATACCGGAAGAATTCAAAGTTTCTGTAATCATGGTTGCAGAGGTAAAAAACACACTCTCTAAAGCCAAGAACACAGCATCCATGGGACCTGACAATATCCCAGGCTGCGTTCTACACGAACTACAGAATGAACTGGCACCCTACCTAAGTACCATGTTCAATCATAGCCTCACCTCAGGCTTTGTGCCCACTGAATGGCGCACCATGACAGTTATCTCACTCCACAAAGGGAGAGCCACAATGGACCCTGGGAACTACCACCCTATTAGCCTGACAAGCCTGGTGTGCAAGGCCATGGAACGTATCATCATGGAACTCATAAACAAAGACATTGGTAATCTCCAAACTCTGGACCCTACCCAGTTCAGGTTTGTAAAAGGCAGATCATGTCTCCTAACCCTGAATGACTTCTTTGAAGCAGTCACCAAAGCCATAGATAAGGGTAAGGTGGTTCACACAGCTTATTTAGATCTCACCAAGGCTTTCAACACCATCCCCCACTCTGGAATTATAGATAAGCTCACTAAACTAGGTATAAATCCCTATGTCACAAGATGGGTTGCCAACTGGCTCATGGACAGAACCCACATTGTGAATGCAGTAGACTCCAAATCCGACTTCAGACCAGTGACAAGTGGAGTACCACAGGGTTCAGTCCTGGGTCCTCTCCTGTTTGGTATCTACTTCTCTGAAGTACAGGCTAACACAGAAGGTCTTTGGCTAACAAAGTTTGCAGATGACTGCAAACAAGGTGCCATAATCGAAACTCCTAATGATGTGGAGATACTACAAAAGGGCCTCACTGAGACAGATGACTGGTGTCAAAGCCATGGCCTGAAGCTCAATGCCAAAAAGTGCATTGTCATCCCCTTTGGTAAAAACTCTGTACCCATGAACTACCACATAAGTGGTAGTCTACTTAATGCTGAAAGTGTGATAAGAGACCTTGGGACACAGGTGGACAGTAATCTCTCCTTTGATAATCACATCGCCACAGTGGTCAAGAAATCCTTCTACATGGCTCACCTTATCACAAAAGGTTTCTCATCCAGAAAAAAAGAGGTCATTGTTCCCCTCTACTCATCACTCATTAGACCCATTATAGAGTACAACGCCCCTTTTGGTATGTACCTCACAAGACATCTACAATAACTGGAAAGGCCACAGAAATATCTCACAAAGAGGATTACTGGCCTCAAACAGATGCCCTACGCAGACCGTCTCAAAAAACTCCAGCTTTACTCGGTCACATATCACCTACTCAGGGGCGATCTCTGCCTAACATACAAAGCTATGTCAAACCCAGAGCTGTTGGACATGCTCCACTTAAAGAAATCCCAATCCCTCTGAGCTACATGCTCTAGGGACCTAAACCTTGTCACCACAATAAACAGAACATGCCGGAGGGATAGATTCCTGTCCCAGAGACTTCCCATACTCTGGAACAGACTACCTATCTATGTCAAACAGAGCTCCTCATTAGCACTCTTCAAGAAAAATCTTGATGATTGGATGGGAAATAGGAAATTCACCCCAGGGATCATTTCTGTGGCTTTGCTTGACAGGGGCACAGGAAAATAATTTTCTTGGGTGGCGAAAGCCAGGGTACCTTTTTGGCTAGGCTTATATCTGCCCTTAGAGCTAATAGCCTAGTACCTACCTATGAACCTATGACCCTATGGTGACTGTCTCGAAGAAGTCAACCAGGTTTAGTAGGCATAATCTTCACTTAACAAAGCCGAACTGGGTCGAGTCAAGTGTTTTGGAGGTTCCCAATGTCTTTGTTAATGAGTTCCAAGATGGTGCGCTACATAGCCT
Organism: Protopterus annectens; assembly: GCF_019279795.1. NCBI lineage: Eukaryota > Metazoa > Chordata > Ceratodontiformes > Protopteridae > Protopterus > Protopterus annectens. The sequence continues at coordinate 879,751,101 of NC_056729.1, forward strand.
TGCAGACCAGGCTAGTCAGGCTTATGGGGCAATAGTTACCAGGGTCAGTTGTGGCCCCTCCTTTGTGGAGAGAAATAACCATTGCTGTGTGCCATTCTATGGTATGTAGCCTGTGGAGAGACTGAGGTTGAACAGCGTGTTTAGGTGGGGGGTTAGTTTGTTCTGTAATTCGTGCAAGACGCAGCTTGGGACACCATCTGGTCCCATTGACGCTGTGTTTTTGGCTTTTGAAAGGGCTATTTTCACCTGTGCGCCTGTGATTTTTGGGACACTACACTTTTCCTGTATTGTTGTGGGCCCTTTTGGAGGTGAGAGGGGGGTGAAGTTTGCACTGAATCTATCTGCCAGGATGTTGGCAATATCAGTATGTTCAGTATATTTTGTGCTATTTTGCACTAGTTCAGTGCATATCTGTGAGTTGCCACTTAGATTCTTAATATAGCTAAAGAAGGCTTTGTGGTTATCTTTTGAATCCTTGGCTATTTTGCTTTCGAAGTTAGCCTTGGATGATTTCATGAGGGACCTCAATTTCTTACTGATACTGATCAGGGATGTCTTTCCTTCTTGGGATTTCCTTTTTTTCTGAACTAGTTTCCTCCTTCTATTATATAGCCTGTTTATTGCAGGGATCCACCAAACTGGTTTCCTTCTCTTAGAGGAGTGAGTCTTGGTTTTGCTAGGGATGGCAAGATACATGCATCCTTGTAGGTGCTCATAGAGTGCATTTGTAAAGGTTTCTGCATCTTGGGCAGCATTATCCTTTAGAGTGGGGGCTGTGAAACTTACCACTTCTGTCCTAAGTAAGGTGAAGTTTGCTTTAGAAAAGTTTTTTACTTTGGTTTCCTTAGTTGGGGGTGGTGGTGGGGTGTGGACATCCAGAGTGATTAGTTTATGGTCTGATCTAACCAGTGATGGGTTGACCTCTGGTGTGGAACACCTGTCACCCATGTTGGTGATGACCAGGTCCAATATGTTTTCACCTCTGGTAGGGGAGTTTACCAGCTGATCCAGGGTGTTTGAGTTGATGAATTCCAGGAAGTGCTAGGCCTGGGAATTTGTACTCGAATAGTTTTCCCAGTGAATGGTAGGGTAATTAAAATCACCCAATATCAGGGTGTTTGGCATGACCTTCATGTTTTCTAGTGTCTCCAGAAAGGTGGAGTGGTGATCCTAGGTCATGGAGAGTGATCTGTAGCAGGTCACAATTTGCATTGCAGTTCTTGCTGCTGCCTCTTCATCTAACACCTCATTTGTGCCAGCTGCCATGGCCTGTGGTGCTGGGAACTGTATTCCCTGTACTGGGCCCCCTTGCAATAACTGTTTTCTAAGTATAATATTACATAAGATGGCACACAGCATCAGTATTTAAGAAGGGGTAGCAGGGCCATATTGCAGGGTACCTCCAGATGTATCCAGATTGCAGAATCATAGTTTGACCAGGCTAAACCTATGCTCTATGATGTTTCTGGTCTATGCATGGGCATTGTTGAAGCTTTCCTTAGTGGGTTTATTTGGATTTCTCAGAGGTGTCATAAGCTAAGGCTCTAGGGTATATTCAGTATATGCCCCTGTGGGAAGTCACCTCTTGCTAACCTTTGGTAGAGGTCATAGGTGTGACATTTGTGGAAGTCATGGAAACTGCCAAGATGGCCTGCACACACATTGTAGATTATATCTTGTGCATTACCGACTACCTGGCAGTTGATGTAGTGATACCCTTTCGGTTCAAGTACCTCTTTCCAAGTTCACCAGGTGAGACCCTTATTCTACATGAGTATAGTATATAGTCCATAGTACCATGTGGAAATTGGATATAGTAAAGACGTTTTGTATGGGGTTAGCTCTTTCCTCTTGATTACATGGTGATCACATATGCTCCCCCACATGTTGAAACATTGCACTGAGGAACTGGTGGAGCTTTCTTGAGGCAGATGCTTGCGAAACCCACACTGTGTTCCCTGCAGGTCACCAAAGGGTCTCTGTAACTAAAATATGTAAATGTAATCATACTTTATTATACACTGGGATGGGTTCTCCATGATTCCCTTGGGGCCACAGATGGGGCCAGCAGATGCCCACTATTTGCTGTATGGTGTCCCTGTACATCCTGTAGGGGTCCATTACTTCAGCTTCATGAAGCCCAAGGTAGAGTAAATGTGGTCTGAAAACCCTACATCTTCAAGGCAACATCTAGCAACATCATCAGCAACACCTTTTGTCAGAGCCTCTTATAGGTGCAGTTTTACAACAGCTATGGCAACCATTAATATAGTTTAAAATTTTCCTGTCACTGTATGTGAGCATATGGCTAAATTCACTGCTAAGTCAGGTGTGACATGTTTGCATGTGTTTTATACATTTCTGCATCATTCTGCCATGTTTATTTTACTTCATTACCATACAGTACTGCTGATTATATGGTCATTTGCTTATAATTCTGTTATCCCTTGTTTTCCAGCCAGCTATGATATATTCTACTATTCCCGGGATCATAATCAACATGCCTGTCATACCAAAGATGCTTAGCACAATGAGCATGCATTCATGAATCCTAGCTGGAAAACTGGTATATGCAACATAATGGCTGCAGCAATATATTATGAATGTCTTGAAACAATGTTAAATACGATATGAAAAACATTCAGTACATTTACATCACAAAAGCTACCCACTACAGTGTCTAATGATAGCTCTATAGTAAGACAGCATGTAATCTGCTGAAAGAACTGTACTTTTTATTGCATCTCAACCAAATGTGATTACTTCATATCAACTCAGGAGTACATTTACACTGATTCCACATTCATGGTCATACTTAGAAGGAATGTACCTCATAAATCCATGGTTACAGTTACAGTGTCAGAGTCTCATTGCCACCAATAGCGCCATCCTGCCATACGAGCTGTATAGGAGTTCCATATATTGTTGGTTCATAGAAACAAATATAACTATGTCATCTTACTGGAGATAAATATAAAACATTAAGTGACTATTATTTCACTTGTGCTGCAAAACCTATTACTACCATATCAAGGCAGAATTTGTTGCAGTTTACTGCAGGAAGTGAATGACAGGGTCAAAATCCATAATGCCATATTTTATTTCCATTTCCCCTCCCATATGTATGTCAAGTATACAGACACATACAAGCAGTGTTACAAAATAAAACACCGGAGTACATGTGTTAACTGCTCTATTGTCTGACCAGCAGACTGTTTTCTTTTCATATCTTAATATGAATTATTATTTTCAGTCCTAACAAGTAAAGCATAACATACTGTGGTACAGATACATCACAGAGGTTGTGACCCCACAGCTTAACTAAAACAACATACAGACACAATACTATGGTAAGCAAAATACATAACCACTAAAGTCTGCTTTCCCCACCTCAGGCTATGCAGATGCATTGGCTATGTGCATAAAAAATAACATATGGCATATGGATTGTTCAAAGACCATTTTCTAACATGCATGAAAAATATACATTTCATTTACAGAGAAGCTAACAAATGTTTTGTCCTTAAACTGTTAAAAATGTTATTGCACTTTTAGAATGAAACCTGATTAATGGTGAGTAGGGTTGCCAACCGTCCAGAATTCTTCCGGACTGTCCAGAATTAAAGGACACTGTCTGTAAGAACGGAAAATGCCCGTGTTATCCGGAAAAAATTGTACTCTGTGCACATTTTCGTTTAGTTTAAAAAAATGTTTTTTTTTTTTCAGGGCGTTCATCTCCAGGCAATGCACAAGTCCAGCTGGTGTTTGCTCTGAGTTTTCTCTAATCCAACACTGCGGCACATGTAAGTTCTGTTTTTTTTTTGTTTTTTTTTCTCTCAGCTCATACTGTGTTGTATTTTAATGGGACAGGGTGCTGCAGTCCTGAGAGTATGTCCTCCTATGATGCCTAGTAGTAACTATGCACCTGTTTTCAGTTTGCCATCCATTTCCTATTGCAATATTACCGGCAGCTTACCATTTTTTAATGTAACAAAGGCAATCTATTCTTCAAGGGCAGCATGCATTGATTTGTAAATGAAACACTGAAATATAAAATTGTTTGCTAGCAGCAATTTTTCATTAGTTGCAGATCTCTTTAATGTGAAATTTAGATGATGTTTTACTTCTGCACTCTACAGAGATTGTGCATATTGACTGATATTGGTGGATTTTAATGACATAAGTATGAGTGGCCATTTATGGTTAAAATGTTCTGAATTGGGCAGTTTTGTCATTATTGGTTCATGTGTTTTGTTTCAATGCTTACTGGCAAAATGTTTACAACTATAAATTTAACACACATTCTAACAAATGGTGCTGTTACTGTCATCACATCATCACTGTCAAAAATAATAAGGCTTGTTGAGGGCAATGTGTTTGTGTGTGTGTCTAAAAGCTGCAAGTTGAATGTTAGCCATATGTTTTTCATTCGCTTATCAATGAGAAATCAGAAGTGTACAGAAAAGTATCTACCATTTTTGAGAGGTAGTTGGTATATGAAAAGAGCACCTATAGCATTACTTCTGCCTGACTACTGATGAGGCTTGTTGGGCAGCAGTGTCTGTCAAAGAGCAATATGTCTATCTTATTTATGTGAAGACTTCACTGTCACATCTGATGTACCCTCTCTAAAGGGGCATGCATAGTCATCTGGGACAGTATGTATGTGGGTGTTTTGTACTCAAGTACCCTATTAGAACTCTCTGGATTTTTAGTGTGAATTGGTTTAAGGGAACTAACATATGGCCATTTTCATACGGTTAACATATCCAACATTTTAGAGGATTGTGTTGCCACAGCCTGGCAATATATGCTATTTAAGTATATCAGTAATATGCCAGTTTTGTTTCATTAGAGATTCTATATGAGCATGAGAGTACCAGTCTTAAAGTTGTGATGGCTGCTAATTCATGTCTGCTAGTTGTTATTATGTATTAAAATGTAATACAATCAGGAAGGTGAATCAAAGAACTTTGCTTGGCTTTAAAAATGTGCGTAAGGGGCCTATGATTTCAAAAAAACCCAAAGGTAAACTTAATCCACCACTGGCCAGATGCATTTTCTTTGAATGTAGGTTTCAATGCTGTTTCAGTGAGTGTGAGTTTTAAAGGCAAAGAAGTATTAAAGCTATGTCTGTTTATGAGAGACTGTATTGCTTGTTTAGCAAATGGCTATTAGTGTTTGTGCTGTAAAATTCGAAATAAACGTTTTACATTAAATCCAAGTATCTGTAATCATTGTAGAAGTAAAGCCAAAAACAGTATGCACACAGAGTTTTGAACAGTGTTTATGGCAACTGGGGAAAAATGGAGAGATAGCCAAGTAATTGGACACCAGAATGGCTGCGTGTGTGTGTGTGTGTGGGGGGGGGGGGGTATCGCATTTTGCTTTCATGTACATGTCCAGAATTTATGACATGAAAATTTGGCAACCCTAATGGTGAGTCAGACTTATTCTGAACATTTTAGTCAAACTCTTGAACCAATGCTCTAATACTGATTTCTAAAACCTCAACAAAACAGCTAAAACTTTAACAAATCCAAAGTAATCATTTTAATCTGATAGCATTCAGATTCGCAGTAGCCATTTGAATCTGTCAGTGTACAAATCCACACAATAAATATATCAAGAGAACATATGCTTAAATTGAAAATATCTTCCAAACATAAAAATGGTCCATTTTTAAAACTGCTGTATTTACCTGAATAGTGGAACAGGACAGCACGACAGATGGAAAGGAACCAACTTGGTGTAGTATTTGTTACTTTACAGTTTATTCCCAGGACCAAATTATTAAGAAATTAAGAAGGGAAATATCCATGTCATCAAAATTTGATTTGAATCAATTTCCATTTGGCAGTCAGTGCTCTGTAGTACTTTTGTCATTCTCTTGCACAACTACATCTCTCCACAAGGAATTCAATCTAGAATAATGTAAAAACGTGTTTCCATAACTATAAAAATGATAATTTAAATGGTGATCTGAAACGATGGTACGCTACTTTTTTATCTTTACTGTTAGCTAGTTGTTCCAATCATTTGATTAGACTTGGAGCTAAGGTTATAACACCATATTAGATTTAAATATTTGCATGTAAGACTACATTTAAGTTTTGTAGTACAGCTTTAACTGTGCAGAAGAAGGAAATGGCTAAAGAAGTGCTATTACCTACAAAACATCAGCAAAAGTCTACCCGGTCATTTGCTTAATAGTAGTGACATAATGACTAAGCTTTCAGTGTTGATGTTAGGCCATTCTGTATCTCTCCTGTGCTATCCTGAGATAATCTCATGTACTTTTATTTATAACTGTATCCCATTGCTGCATTGTCTTGTTTTCTTCTCCACTTGTATATTCTCCTATGTTCATGTGGGAGTGGGGAGAGCTACTGTTAAGGGATTGAACCTTTAACTACCTCTCCCTACTTTGAATGGTTAAAATCAATGTTAATTTATGCTACAATAATACTGCTTCCATTGAATGTCTTGTAATTTTCAAGAAATATTTCAGAAATGGTTTAATGTAGTAGCAAATTAATCTAATCATTAATGTAAACATGTATTTTTAAAGTGCAGTAAGCATGGTAGAGTGGTTGAAGATACGTAATTAAAAAATAAAGAAGTAGTGTAAAGTCACTAGAGTACAGGTGCAGATTTGGTGGTGCCACACAACAGCACACTATGTATATTAGTTTACAAAGGAATAATTCAATAATTATTGTCCAGTTAAACATCCATAGCACTGTGATATGGTAATACAATCAAGACAACTCTGAAAAACATATGGAAGACCAAACTGCAATGCAAACTGAACGGTTATTGAAACCCATTCAGCTGTTTTGCTGTGGACATAAGAATGAATCCCTTAAGAATAATGGTACAGTTTTCACAGACAGCAAGGGTATAAGTTCAAACTCAGAAATACCTTTCCCAGAACCTTTGAATGGGCCACAGCTGACCTCATAACTAAGTTTTGTGCTGCTCACGTAAATCCTGTCAACTGTAAGCATGGGAAAAAATGTATTTCTTTACAAATTCCTATATTTGTTTTAGCCATTTAGAGATACAACTGAAGTAAAAAGCATAAGTTTAAATGCAGCAATATTTCTTCAGAATGCTGTGGAAGGTGCAATAATCAATCTGACACACATTTATACTTAAGTATGCAGATATCAAAAAGATATAGTTGAATGAAGGTCAGTGGTCTGCTGAGCCACTATAATGGTACTGTAAACTCTGCTGCTGATCATCTGATGCTTCTCCCCAATGTGTCTGCTGATCTGTCTAGTACACTTATAAACCTGGACAGACTCAAGAAACTTCAGCTGTTCTCAGTCTCTTATCGTCTACTTAGAGGTGATCTCTGTTTGACTGACCCAGCCCTACTTGAAATGCTACACCTAAAAAAATCCCAATCCCCCAGCACAACACACTCCAGAGATCGCAACCTCATTACCACAATTAACAGAACATGCTGGAGGGATAGGTTCATCTCCCAAAGACTGCCCAGACTCTGGAATAAGCTTTCCATTCATGTCAAGCAGAGCACCTCGCTGCCCCTCTTCACGAGTGAATGGATAACAGAAAGTTCCCTCCAGGGATCATTCCAGTTCCCCTACTGGATAGGGGCACTGTGAACTAACATTAGGTGGCACAGTGCTTAGGCAGTTTTTTGGGCTAGGCTTGTAAAGGCTCCAGGGCCATTAGCCTAGTACACACACCTATGAACCTGTCTCAGCAAACACTGTACCATATCCTCTAGAAAATGTGGTCAGCAACCAAACGAAGTTGTACAAATAATGAGTAAATAAATATCATAAGCTCCAGTAATATTGTAGCAAATGCAACAGTTACAGGGGTGAGCAGACAAATGTAAAAAATACACCCATCCTAAAAAAAAATCTGATCAGTGGGACCTCATCTATACAAAAGTTACCAGAAACCACCACCACTATAGCCAGGTATGCAGGTTCTCTTTCAATAAGTACTTGGTCCCAGTTCACTCACATAACCATGCCAGTCTGGGACCAACATTGTTACATGGGGGGCCATTTCATGGAATGATCATCTTCAAGGGTACAGGGGATAAGCATATTACCAGCCAGCTTGCAATTATGCAAGGGATGGTCACATGCAACCTAGACCTGGCAATAAAAAAAATCATTTTAGTCATTTTAGCAATATCATTAGTGTAGAACAAGCTTGAGCTGATTCAGAAAATAGTAAGGTATTGTCTAAGTCTAGTTGGACTCACTTCTACACAGTATGCTCAATAGAAAGAGGCTTCTTGAGCAAGGGTAGTCCCTAATTGTTATTCTGAGTCTTTACCACATGATAGGCACATGGTGGGTATGCACTACACAAGTGTGTCAGCTGCCTTGATTTGTTGCCAGTCAGAGCTTTGAATGCCCATACAGTTTGTGCATATACACCAAACATATGTATATAGTATTCATCTTTCTGCAGATCTGCTGTGAGATTTCATTGTTGATGTGAATAATTACAGACATAACTGCAGTGAAGTATCGTGGGGAATAACCGTCCAGTTGGTGAGTTGTTTCTGGAGTTATTTGATAGTCATGGACCATAACAAATATCACATTTGAAGAAAAGGAGGTTCATTACTGCACTTGTTAATATATCTCCTTGGAGCAAAGGCCAAAGATATACATGAAATGTGTAAAGAAATGGACAAAGCAATCAACTGATTAGAACTGAATTTACTGGCAATACTTGGGAGACCCTAACAAGTAGTGAGATTCTCCTAGAACATTTGGTGGAGGATTCTGTATAAGATGAGTTAAACTCTGCCATCCAGTAAGACTTCAATAATGTCCAAAATAAAGATGTAGACGCAGAGTTCAAGCAGATGATGTTCAAGACCTCAGTCACTGACATTCCAGCAAAGAACTACGGCTATGCCTGATGGTATGGCAGTCATAAGATTAACTGGTTAATGCTATTGTTGAGGAAAATGGTCAGGCTGAAGAAGGATACCTTCTGAGAATTGCTGATTGATGTATTTCCTGATTTAGTTGTGATGTAAAGGAGGATGAAGAATGCTGCATTAAAACCAGCTTCCAAAAAAAACTTGGGGTTGGGAAGAATTTGGAGAGCCCATGAATATTATAGGTTCATAGTTTGGTACTAGATCGGCCCTAGGGCCTATACAAGCCTAGCCATAACAATTCACTGGCTATTTCTTCCCACATTAATTTACTTCCCTGGACCCCTGTCTAGCAGGGCGACTGATGTGATTCCCGGGGGGAATTTCCTTTCTCCCATCCAATCGTTAAGGTTCCTTTTGAAGAGGGCCAAAGAGGTGCTCTGCTTGACATGTATGGGCAGTCTCTTCCAGAGTCTGGGGAGTCTCTGGGTCAGGAACCTATCCCTCCAGCATTTTTTGTTTATTGTGATGACAAGGTCTAGATCCCTGGAGCATGTGGCACTGAAGGATTGGGATTTCTGGGGCCCCAAAGCACTTTAAGCAAAACAGACAGTGATTTAGAAGTGGAGGACAGGCTCTCACATTAGCTGTATTAAGCAGAATCAAGAATCAATAAAGCACACAGCACCATGAAGGAGTTTCAGGAGATGGAAGGAACATTTCACTCTAGCTGAAATTATCATGGTAGTAGGAGATCTCTGTAATAGTACTCCTGCAGATATGAGTGACATTTAGCTGGGAATATGGAAAGTGATAAAGTGCAGTAGTCTGAGATTTAGTATATATAAGAAGCAGTGGAGGGGGAACTACAACCCCCTCCCCACACACATACTCATGGTGGGAGTATAGGGAGGTACAAACCCCTACAGAAATTATCTAATTGTGTAACAGCAAATTTTTAAATATTCTGTTTTTTGAATGGATTGCAGTTTATTTTCAGAATGACAGGACTTGCAAAATCAAACCCCATATTTATGATAAGCATCCCATGTAGAGGGTCACTGGATTTACTGTGCACACCACACGGAAGGGATCCTTGGAGTACTTTCACTGCTCTTTTGAACCAAAAGTTGTCAACTGAAGTATTTATGGCATCTTCTTATGATATCAATTGAGGAACTATCATTGGAGTTTTTCTCACCAGAGCTTACCTTGAAAAGGGCCCAAGGTAGTCCTATATGACAACAGAGTATTTTTTTGTATTTTGTTTGGAATGGTAGTTTCAGAGTAGGCTGAAATCTGTGACTATGGAAATGAATGTTTGATATGTCCTGATTATCTTGGTGTTACTACAACTCTATTCAGTAAAATCAGAAAAAAAGTAGTACACAGTACACTTGTGACAATCAAGCTAAGCGTATCCTCACTTATTTTAAAGAGAGCAATTTAAAAACATTTACTTTTAAGATTATAGAGAGATATCTATGCACATACAAGCACACATGCACAAGCATGTGTGCACACATACACACCAGACAAACACACACACACACATACACACACACACACACACACACACACACACACACACACACACACACACACACACACACCACACAAAGACACACACACACACACACACACACACACACACACACACACACACACACACACACACACACACACACACTTTATGCTCATTTATATTTCAGCAAAAAAGCATAAAAAGTAAAGTTGTTCTATGATAAAAAGTATTGAAGTTCAGTAAAGTATCAGCCTGCATTTGACAAAACGTTTACTAGTTCCTTCTTCAAAAGGCAAAGAGATAAACCCGTGAATACATCACAAGTGATCCACATTTGTGCATCAGGCTAGTCAACAGATAAACCACTGGGTGAAAATGGGAGTGAGTGGTCACAGGTGAGTTTTCTGTTTTAGAGAGGAAATTACTTTCAGCAGAGCATCATATAGTGAAGACCAGGAGTAAAGTCTAGATACCATGAATACGACCCTAGTGTGATGTACTTAAGACGGTCCTGGCATTTCATAGAAGCATATACCTAAATCAAATGTCTAGTTTTTCATCAAGTTGTATATCAGGGTATTTGGTAAGACTGCAAATAGAAACATGGCATAAACTAATTTAAGGTGAGTCTGTCCATTTTCCAGAAGTGACCAAGTTCCTTTTGTGAGCAGGCTGGTGATTATGTAATATGCTGGTAAGAAGTCTTCCATTTTGTTGATAGCTTTGTTTGTATGCAGATTAAAGGTGAAGTCTGACTTAAACCACACAACCATGTAGCTGAAGCCACTTACACTCTCAGTATAAATAACATCTAGACCTAGAACATTCAAATACTAAAACCAGTCAGCTTTTTCTAACACCATGGAAATCTTTATTGAAAGATTAATAGACAAATAACAACCGCACAAAATTCTCTATCAACATGCAAAACAAACGCAACACCTGAATATAAAATAGACTAGTGCAACCATAGGTATATGAAAATAAAATGACTTTTGCAAGTAGTTCTGTATAATAAATAAGAAGATATTCCAGTATTCAGTAAAAATGTTCACATCGGCTAAGGAGCTTGTATAACTAGAAACTTTAGCACATAATTTGTAAAGTCTCTGTACCTAATGGAAAGTTGCTTCCAGTTCAAAACAATGAAAGTCAGTAAAATGGTGACTAAGCCATGTATCTATGCTAAGTTCAGTAAAAACAGAACTGACAACTTAGAGGAAATACAGACAACATACAGATGTTCAGATAAATGGTATCTGATACATTAACCCATAATATCAAACGGGTTCCCTCTATGAATTATCCCATATATTAAGTACAACATGTCATTGCCAATAATGTGATGATAACTGGCACTGATGGTGTTGCATCACTGACAATTATCAGAAATGGACCAGCCTCTGGATTTCATTCTGAATGGGGATTGTTCCCACAAATGTAGTAATTAAAAAGTTAAATAATACTTTAAATGGAGTGGTAAGGTTGCTGAGACTGATGGGTTATTCCAGATAGCTATCATGAAACTGACATCTTTTATCAACTTATCCCCCCCAATAAATGTTATTTTGGAAATATATGGACAAAACCAAAGTCCATGTAAGAAAGATGGCTTGCATTTGCTCCAACTGGATTCAATCCAAGTGTCAAGACTCTCTAGGTCCATGTTATGTTATTGTCAGTAGTTAATTTACCTACATACTTAAGCGAAATTACTTCTAATTCAATAATACCCCAAACAGATCTGGGAAGGGACCTATATATACATATAGTAAATTATTGTTTTTCTCTCTGATATTGCAGCTTCCCACCATTTATTAGTTTGTTTCTCATTTTGTTATATTGTACTGTATTGTACTGCAATTTCTATAAATTCTGTAAATTCTTGTAAAATACTGTGCAATCATAATGTGTTTGTGAAGGATTTCTCCCCGGGCCTCTACTAAAAATGGGCTCCTGTGCCGGTCGGACTTTCCTGTTCAACAAATGTCAATAAATAAATAATATAATATATATATATATATATATATATATATATATATATATATATATAAAGACTAAATCTATCATCCATGTATTAAGAAGAATATATCTGACATAAGTAATAAACCTAAAAAGGAAGAGAATCTCTCAAATATAGCAATGAATTCCACAGATCATTGTTTAAATCATATAGCTAAACTATGTAGTCATCAGTAAATGAAGAAGATATCAGAGTTTAATAGGAGAGCTCAGTAATACCAGTCTAAGACAGATGCTCTCTAACATATGAGACTAGGGTTTCAACTACTAAAACAAGCTGAAGGACATTTATGCACTTCAGCACAAAAATAAGAAAGGCTGAAAACTCTTTCTGGTTCTACTAGTAAAAGAAAAAGCTCAGAGAATTAATATTATAGGTAGAGAAGAAGATGGACAATTAATATTACAAGCAGAAATTCATCCAGTTGAAAATTAATACAATAATTTAATATTTATTTTTGATGTAATTCAAAGGAAAAAATATAACTATGACACTTTGCCAAATAAATGAATACTTTACTTTATCAAAGGCTTTGTTGAAGTCTAGTATAATAGCTACATAAGAGATAGCCTTATTTTATACTGTTTTCTGTAGATATAACTATATAAAAAGAGTTCTGGGCCTCTTAGTCACCTTTTAACAAACCCTTATTTTGTGGGTAAGGTAAGATACAATAATTTGTACTCTGCAGGCCAATACCTTTGCATATATCTCTGTTCTATAGACAACAATGAGTTAAGCCTGTAGTTGTTTGGAGAAAAGTCTATCTTTTTTAGGTTTAGGAATAGTAATACTATATATTTTTTTTAATTTTCATATAAGTCTTGTGATGATGTCTGGACTAGAGGATTTGCTTAGAGCTAAGGACTCTGTAGTCCTAATCATCTCAGATTTAGAAATGAGCACATCCAGCTAGGTGACATTCTCTGCTGTCACTTTAACTAATGTAATTAACTTGTGAATTCTCATTGTCTATACAACCATGATACTGTGATACAGAAGATACTTTGTATTTCTGAGTGAGAATCCTATTTATCACAAGTAGATCTGCCAATATTTTACTCAGTTTATTTTTAATGGGCAAATTAGAAATGCCTCTGCTTCTTTTGTGTACCAGGTGTACCTGTGTTTTAGGTCAAGTTAGTCCTCTTGTTCAGTGGTACATATTAATAGATAAGGTCATAGTGCTCATAAGTAATTACTGGGCAGACAGTGAAGGAGATTATTAAGGAGCCTAGCCCAGTTTCACAATAGCCCCAAAGCACTGCCTGGTTAAGTGACTTGTTGAATATTACACAGAATGCATATGAAGGTGGAAAGACTCAAACCCTATACCCCTGGCACAGAAACCTCTCATTAACAAGTCAGAGCTTTACTTCTCTACAAAAACTGCCAGCCATTCTCAGCTTTTATGAATGTTTACAAACTGCAACTCTTTAGACTTCTGCTTTAATAACTTTAGTTGAACAAATAAAAAATGTGTATTCTTATAGCTATCTTTGTTGCATGTTTTTTTCCAGAGCCTTAATTTGAGAATTAAAAGATGCAAGAAATTTAGTGTTGCTTTCTGTTTTCTTTTTCATAATATTAAACAATGTTTGTCTTAACTTCACCGTATAATAGCCCCATATAGAAAAGATAGAAGGCTGAATTCTATAAAGGCTACACAGTAAAGCACCAATTTGTATTTGGTAAGTGGCTGTACACGGCATGTAGAGCCATGCAAACATGGTAGATATTATGGCATGCTAATTACACCATAAGCAGCTGAACTATATGCTAATTAACCAATCCAAGATGGAAGAATACTTCAGTGAGCTATAAAGCAATCAGGTACACTCAGTGCAGGTTCTGGCCTTGAATTCCAAAACCTACTGGAATACAGCCACAGAAATTACTCAACATGGAAACAATGTTAGAGGCTGCTGTTGCTCTTATACATGTCTATATGCAACAAGCCCAAGTCTATGCTGCTACAGCTGCTACACCTGCTAATAGGCCTCGGCCAGGAAGGAAAAGGGTCTATAGACCCCATTTAACTTTTCATGGTCTGCATGAGGTGGAAATTGTAGAGCACTACAGTGTGGATAGAGACACACTACAGGAACTCCGCAACCTCTGTCATCCTTAACTGACAGTAAGGGCAAACCAAGGGAGCCAATAACTGTAGAGACTAAGATGTGTAGCACTAAGAATATTGGCTACAGGAACCTTCCAGAGACCAACAGGGATATGTTGGGGGTGTCACAGGCATCAGTATCCTTCATCAATTTCTGAATGCTATGCTACAACAGGTAGTGACTACACACATTTTCCCTGTACACCTGAGGAAAAAGCTACAACTATGCAGGATTTCTACCTTCTCTGAAGCATTGGGTGCCTTTGACTGCATGCACATTAAAATCAAAGCACCACCCAGTGAACAGGGAGGGGTCTACATAAAGAGAAAGGACTTCCACTCCATTAACTGACAGTTTTATGTAATGCTATGGAAATCATCCTAAATGTGTGTGCTGGCTATCCAGGGAGTTACCTGACTCACATATCTGGCAGAACTCTCAACTGTATCAGAGGTTTTCTAGGGGGGATATCCCACAAGGTCATTTACTGGGGGGGTGTAGTGTATGCACTCAAGCCGTGGCTGATGAAGCCCATCAGAAATGCACACCCACCAACCGAAGAATGCTATAATGAGGCACAGGCACACGCTCAAGCAAGAAATATCACAGAGCATGTGTTTGGGGTCCTGAAGTCACAGTTCCAATGGGGATTCCTGCAGTACAATCCCCATACTTGTGCTGACATTTTCACTGTCTAAGCTATCCTTCACAAAATTATTCTGAGGAAAACGGCTTCAACAGGAACACCAAGGGGAAGGGGCATACATCCCATCACCACTGGAAAGGTCACCACGACTACATGCAGATGAAGATTCAAAAGGGGAACCACCAGCCACCATGGGTGTAGGTAAACATAAGCATGCACAATATGCCATTGCCCTGGCCAAGAGGCAACGGATAGCAGATACACTCAAAACCTAAGAGAGTACAACTTTCATCCTATGCACATACAGTAAAATCGATGCCAGTCAATGCTCACAATGTTTACTTACCCATGTAATGGCTGTGTACTGCTAGCATCACAAAGAAACAGCCTCAAGTTAAGTCACTTGTAACTGCTGGACTATCAAGGTAAATGCTGAAGAACCTGAAATAGGAAAATAAATGGCTAAAAACACAAACAAATGGAAGATCCTTGCATACTGTTACTTGTTCCTTTGTCATTGACAATATAGTAAATTACATTTCCTTAAAATAACATAGAATATTGTAAGATAAGCAGTTTTAACAATAGCATGTGATGAAAGTTAATAAGCTGTCTATCTGTGAAAGTAAATCCCTGCCAAAAATGCCTATGCCAACAATGAACTATAAGAAGTACTTTTCTGTGTTCTCCAAATATAAAAGTCTCTTTACCTTCAAGTTCTCTAGCTACACGGTTACCATTTTCTGTGTAGATTCAGGCTTTTGTGCACAGTGAAGATGTAAATGAGGTGTGACCTCATTAGAATTGCTGAATCCCAAACTTTTGACTTCTTGTAGCAGTTCTAAACATAGTGTAGGTATCACCTCAGTGTTATTTGCTAATGGACTGCAACTGTGATTGATTAGTGGGAGGGAGAAGAAAGACACAACAGCAATTCAGACCACCTTGCCTGCATTGGGTGTGTCACCCAGGATGCACTTAAAAAGTGTATAAGTAACTGTAGCAAGCTTTTAAATGGAAGTGAACAGCATGCATTTCTCATTTTTGTTCACTAATAGCCAAACTCTCCTGCCTTTGCTGAAAACTGTTTGTCACTGTCATGTCATTTTGTCATACTTTAAAAAGGACAATAATACAAAATGACTGCATGTCTGAGAGTACAGCACAGATAAGAGAAGAATGAAGACATTACAAAGAGAAAATAGCTATATTGTTGCAAACAGTACTCATGCTTGGTTGTGTGATCACTCATTGCAATAAATATGTAACCAACACATGTACAAACAACTCAGAGTGTACAAGTATATAAGTCTTAATACTGTGGAGGAAATGAGACTTGCTTGTTTGCACAATGATTTGCATTCATGTTGCAAAGTTATTTCTATGACAAAGTCATATAAGACACCCCCTAGTGTGCTTTCTAGGTTTATTAGTATGATAGTTCAAATTCAGTGTTGTATAAAAATCTGTAAGGTGTGTTAAAACATATTTTGTAATGTTGCTTTTTATATATATATATATATATATATATATATATATATATATATATATTTTTTTTTTTTCTTTTTTTTTTTTAAATCTTCTCAACACACACTGCTGATGTTATCAACTATAAAGTGTTGTCTGACACTATAAAAGCTAGCCTTGTGCTGTGGTTATTGTATTAAGTCCAAAGTTAGGTTGGGGTTCTAGTTTCAGTGTTGTCAACTGGTGTGTGTGTGTTTATGTTTTAGAACAGCATATGAGACACTCCTACTACCATCTTCTTTTCAACACACACTGCTGATGTAATCAGCTATAGTGTTGTCTGACACTATGCAAGCCAGATTTGTGCTGTGGCACTTAAATTAAGTACGAAGTTCTGTCGATAGTTTGGCAGAGGTTTTAGTCTCACTGTGGTCACCTGGTGTATCTGTGTTCATTTAGTTCACATTCTAGAGAATATTTTAGAACAGCATGTGCAACATTCTCAACATACAGACACTGCTGATGTCATGATATAAAAAGATATTTAGCGGTTCTAATCTGACAGTAGGCAACTGGTGTATATACATTCAAATAATATTTTTGAGACAATTTTACACCGAAATTTGACTCCAAATCCATGTCAGACACTCCTCCCAAAATCTTCTTCTCAGCATAAAATGATGCTATCATACTCTATAAAGTACAACATGACAGTGTTAAAGTCAGACATATGTGGTGGTGTTAGTGTTACATTGTATGGAATTCAGCTTCTATATCTCCATAGGTGTAATGTCCAAATCAAACCCAGTCTACTGCTGTGTGTGTGGTCGGTGGTACATTGTGGTCCTTGTAAATGGTTTTCATTTCACTACCACATAGCAGAACCTTTACCATAGCTGCATGCGTGCAACATCCCCTTTTTCACTCTGGTCACATGACATCCTTCCTGCAGAGGAGTGGAGGATAGCCTCATCTCAAAGATGCTTGCTTGCAACATGACACAGACCACTGGATGGATGATTGCTTATTCTGTCATGGGGAGGTGCGCATGTCACATATGGACAGAGGCAGTATGTAATGCAATCAAACAAATACACACATATGCAGAGAGTCTTGCAAACTTCCATCATATAGATATAGGGAGTTGGGTTTAAATGTCATGATAATTGATGGGATTTTATGTGATGTTGACTTTTAGCTTAGTAATGTCCTATGACCCTATAAACATTTCACATGTCAATGTTGCTGTCATCGACATGCTATGTTGAGGTGTGGATGTACAGTAGACCTACAAGAGGGTATTACAATCTGTGATGTGAGATAATGCATTGATGGCCACTGCTGCCATTTGATTACATGTTACTTCTGTGACGCCCGTGCCCTGACCCAGCAATTAAGAAGCCTCAATCCTCACCACTAACACCAAAGAGGGCATCTCATATGAGGAAAGGATAACAAATACACACAGTAAATTGCAATTTCCCTTAAGAGCACACATAGATCACTGTCAGTCCGGGGCTGGTCACACCTTTGCTCTCCAGGTCCCCAATAAGACTCCCCATTGGCAGAGCTATAGGGTCCAGATCTCAGCCTAGTGGGCAAGCTAAAATCTCCAGCATCCACTCTGTCCAACCAGTACTTCGTGTCCCTGCTCAATTAGCTGGCACACACACACACACACACACACACACACACACACACACACACACACACACACACACACACACACATTGAGATAAGAGTTTATACAACCACACAGACACTTCTGGGGAAGGCTGGCACAGGTTCTCCAGCTGTGCCCCTTTTACTCTGACTATATGGTAGAAATCATTGCCACCACCCAGCTAATATTTATCAGCTACACAAAGGCCCTTAAAAGGGTATCCAATTATTACTGTGCAATATTATTATCCAATTGGTAGTATCACCCAGGGCTAAAGGTATAGGAGTGGCTTTGTACAATTTTATCAAAGGCATGCAAGTACTCTTAAGAGCTTAAATTATCTCTACAAAAAACAGCCACAGTTAAAAAGTTTTAAAAATATTTAATAATAAATAATTAAAAACACAAGACAATACTTTCTGCTACACAGTGCTATTCAAGAGTTCAGAGATCACAGAAAAGTACTTAAAATAACATGGTACTAAAGTTCTGACATCACAGAAAAACACTTAGTCTAATCTTTCTAGTTTCTAGCTATTTCTAAAAAAACACAAGTCTAAGATAACTTACATATGAGCAAGACAGTGCTGTGAGTTGGATGTTCAAGACAAAAATGCATTATGCCTTCTTATTCTCTGTTTAAATTGCTATATTCAGTCCTGATTCCCATTACATCATTTTTACACTTTCCTGGTGTTTCCAGGCTGACAGAAACTGCATTTACATTCTTTTACACCTAGGCAGAAACCAGAGCAATAAAGGACATTCCACATGTAAATTCTGGTCATTAACTTTAGTCTTAAAACAATAGGCAGGAAGCCTTCATCTAGGCAGGCTGGATCCGAATTGTAAACATCAAAGACAGTCATGAAATAATTTCAATTTCAAAGAACAGACAAGAAATGCTTGACTTAGCTTTCTTTACAGCAAAGGGCAATGTTGCTATGTTATTTTGAGTTCAACATTTCACAGCATATTCTTTCATTTAAGAAAACAAGTCTGTAATTCAACATTCATATTTACAAATGACAGAATTATGTATAAAATCCTATCTGGTTAGGCGGGCAGCATTCATACCTTCCATAACAACTTTAGTAATATGCCTCCTGAGAACTGTTCACATATGATGATACTATGCATATTGTTGGTTTAGTAAGGCATGTGTTTCTTTAGTGGAGGAGATCAACATTCAATGCAGTTTTCATTTAACCATCACAGTGACACTTGTAGTATGGCATAGATGTGCATGTGTATACCTACCATCACTAAATGTTCTATGACATACATCAATATAAATTCATACTGATTACATGGGCACATATGTCTTGTTTCGTCCACATGTAATGCTGTGATATAGACAAAGTATCTTGTTTAGATTCAGTTGCAACCATGTGGAACTCATTGTATGTGCAATTGTGCTGCTATTCCCAAGGATTATTGAGGTTGTCAACAGTACCACCGTGTGCCAATCAGCACTTCTGTTAGTAACTGTTGTGCATAAGCCACAACCAGCTCATTTGTAATGTGTCCATTTATAGTATCAGGCCACTCAAGCACAGCTTTCTAATGAAAAACAATTAGGCATATGTTGTGCAATTGATATAATTATGTAACAGTGGTATAGTTGTATGACTGTGTGAACAGTTTCACTATGGCTTGTGATGCATAACAAAGACTGTATTCTGAGATATTGTCACAAATCATTTATTTAAATAAGTGTGAAATGGTAAGGGGAATACACAACTAAGGGCAGAGCTGTTTGTGGATGCCACCAGCCATACTCACCCAGAGAAAATAGATAATGTGCTAGCTGACAGGTTGTCTCACACGTCAACCCTTCCCCCATCCCCTCTGGCCGTCAGCCAAAGTATACATGCATACATTAATCAATTTATTTTCTCAGGAGATTAGCTTATCTGTGGGGTCTCTAAGGCTAAAAACACAGAATCAGTGGGCTCTCACAACAACCCAGGTTGAGTATACCATGACTTAAAACCTGATGTAGCAGATATAGTCGGATCACTACTTAAACACAGCCTCCAGACAGCCTATGTTCTGGCAGAAGGGTATACAGCAACAGTCATCTATCTGAACAAGGGGGTCCATCACCTGATGCAGGGACTTAAAAACACATAATCCTGACTCTCCTCAATTGTGAGGTAAACCGACTCATCATGGACCTTATTAAAAAGGACATATGTAATCTCCCGACTGTGTACCAAGCCCATTTTTGATCTGTTAAGGCTATATCATGTCTATTAAATCTGGTTAGCATCTACAAAAAGGTCTACAAGGCCATGCATGAGGAAAAGACTGTCATCCCACATAACTTGACCTGGCCAATGCATCTGACAAAAATCCACACTCGGGTATTGCAGAGAAACTGTCTGAAGTGGGCTTAAACACCTACATCACCATGTGTTTACACAAATGGATCTCAGACAGGTGTGTGAAGTCACCTCTAGCTAGAGTCCAGGGACAGGGTTATCTTCTAGGCCCTTTCATGTTTAGTATTTCATTCTCATAAGTCAAGACAAACTTACACACCCTTTGTCTAACCAGCTTCATGGACATCTGCAGATTCTGGAAATCATTAAATCCAGGAATGGTATTGGCATAATGCAGAAAGTATTAAAGAACACAAATGATTGTTGCCAGCCATGGAGACACAAGATGAACAAAAAGCATGATTATTTCCTTTTTGAAAGCAAATACATAAGCAAATTACAATACAGACAGCAAGCCCTTAGATCAGACCAAGTGGTACATGACCTGGGTACTTGGGTAGATAGTTAACAGAACTTCCAATAGCATGTGACCACAGTGGTGACAAATCCCTTGTATGTAGCACAACTCCTGAGTATGGACTGGACATCCCCATAAAAGGACATTATAGTCCCATTGTGCTCAGCCCTCATCACACCAATAATTGAGTACAATGCACCATTTGTATGCACCTCAACACACATCTTCCAAGGATGATTTACTGAAGTGTATTACTTTTGCCATAGTGAGCTTCCATGCATCTTTTTCATCATACATAAGTATTCTTTATGATGCATAACCATTAGGGGTTGACAGTGCAGACTACCCTTCATGGTGTTATACAAGATGCATGTGTGATATGCATTCATGTGATGCACTCAGTAAATACACAGCTCATTGACAACACTGACAGCATCAGTTAAAATTTTGCAAGTGTGGAATGTAGCATATATGTGTCATGCAAACCTCTCAACTAGCCAAGATTTATTTTAATTTAAACTACAAGTGTAACAATGTCCCTCCTAATATCTCCCAAATGTGGTGATTTTTGAGTGACACAAAAGTGGTGATTTTTGAGGAAGGTGTGCTTGATTCCCCTTATAGATTACTGACAAATCATTACAGTGGTACAAGTGTGTTCATGCAGCACATTTAAATATCTCACAATCACATATGTTATGTCAATAGCACAGATTAATGGTGGTTTTATTCTGATATTGTCCATGATTGTGCCTGCTTCTGTCTGCTGCTGTCCTTGAGGATGTTGCTATGTATCCTGAATGGTTGAGACCTATTCTGACATTGCAGTCATATTCAAGCAAATCATTTTGCATATCTTCACATTATGCAAATACTTCTATTGTATGTACTGTCCTTGATAAATGTCTTCTCCAGTGATCATGTCAGACTGGTTATATCACATCCAATCACCTCCATTGATATCTGACCTTCTCTGAGAGTCACATAATATACAATAACTGTGTGATGATATGAATATACCCATGTAGGATAAGTAATCTGCAGTACATACTGTATTATGTACATATGTGATTACTGGTAATGCTATAACTGTCTTGTCTTTGGAGTGTACATATATTGACATGCCCAAGATCTGGTGTACTTTACCATATTTCACTTGTCCTCTTTCCATTTCTTCATTCCTGTCATTCATGTCTGTGGTCCTTTTCAATACACTCACTTCCCTAGACTAGTGTATTTATAATGCAATCTATGTACCCTTGATGACCACCAGCAAACCTTCATTTCAGTATGCCAAAAATATGTTTGTACTGTACTTTGCACCGAGTGCCCTCTCCTATTACATGTTAGCACTGCATTCATTGCCTTAAATTAAACCCTGGTAGTCATTGTGGCTGTCCATGCAATCTCACAGAAAAAGATTGCTCTTAGGTAAACTTGTCTGCATGTCTGAATGTGTCCATGCTGCTTTACATGGTTTCCTGGCCACAAAACCTCGCTTGCATCCGTGTAAGCATAATACAGAGCATGCATATGCCGTTAGCACTGCTGCTCATTGGGCAAACACATAAACATCATGTAGGCTTCGCACTAAACCTACACAGAGTCTATTGAATCTCCGGGAGAATCTTTGTGCATAGCAATGTTACCCCAGATGACCTTGTCCTTCAAAAGTAAAGGAGCGAGTTTCTAGTTATACATTCTAGATATATAGTTACATGTGATCACCGCACTGGTGGTTGGGTAGTTTAAGTGCAGGAAATTAATATTGCAGTGGGTTTCACTTTAATGTACTGTACTGTGCGAGCTGGTGGCATGCTTATCAATGGGGGGGTTCACCCTTTTCTTCACTGTGGTGCAACTGTGAAGTTGGTATATTTAATTTTCAGGTGTCAGGGGCTTGCTACCAATATTGGGGGCACAGAAGGGCTTGCCCTTGCAAAAAATGTTATTTTTGTGTTTATTTATTTTTTCAGCTTGCTGTTTTAAATATTTAATTTTAGATGAACAATGAAATGAAAGAATGATCATTGACATCTCTTAGGTAAACACATGCTAGTGCTGTATGTGGCCACCAAAATAACTAAGCTATGACCAGAGAGAGACAGAGAAGTGGATTTATCTGATTATATAATATTAGGAACAACTTTTCTTGGCACTAGCCAGGAATAAATTATACTATAAGGTCTTGAAGTGTTTGATATAGAAGTGCATTTCACTTTGCCAGGTGAAGAACTTGACACATAGCACATAAGTCAGGTTTCGCCACACCAATGGATAATTACCTCACCATCTTTAGCTGATAAATTTTACTCAACTTTATTAAGCACAAAACAGAAGCATATGTGCAAAATTCAGTCCAAAACACTCTCTTCAAGTAGGGGCATCAAAATACAGACAGTAAAAGCTTATTTACAAATGATTGTCCAAATTGTTAAAGAAAATTGGCCAGAATTCAGTAAAGACTTTCCATTTCACAAAATTCAAAGTAGCTGCTTTAAGCATACTAACATAATAAGTCCAGATATTTGAAAATGTTCTGTGGAATCAGATTTCAGTATAAAAAACAGTACAATAATAGTGTTGCACAGTGTCCAGAGCCAATGCAAAATGAAAGAACTGATGACAGATTCATGCATGCAAATAACAAGTAATAAAAGGGTTTGATCCATAATGGCCAGAATAAATGATCAGCATGCCATTGCAACATCTGAGCGCATTCTAGCCTGTATCCTTTGGCTAGCCTTCCAATCCAACAATATATGCAAAAATCTGCAGATTTTTTTAACAACTTTGCACTGATCATCCACCCACACAACATAATAATCAAATTTCACCAGAAGGCACTCTGTCCCTATAAGGGTATAAATTCACTTTGAAGTAACCCCTGTAAAATAATTCAGTAGCTCCTTTTATTCCTAAAATGTGTTTAATGAATTGGTATTATCCACAGTGACCCCATAGATACTGGCATAATCAATGTAACTGATAATTTCATACTCATGTAACAATCCATCTGTTCTTTTTCCATTTCTGTTTATTAATTTTTAACCAGTCTAGAGATTTGTGCATTAAAATTATAATTTCCATTTTGGAAGAAGAGGAACAGCTTCCTTATCCTCGTCTGTATTTTAGAAATTCTTGACCTTGCTATAGTTAAATTTTACTTCTTCTAATACAGCTACTTGACCTTTTGAGGTTATTTAGATGGGCTTATGACAGGTTTGTCTTGAAAGCATTAGACAAAACTTTAACTTTTCAGGTTATGGTTTTAGTTGTGCTACTTGCTGGTGAAGTATGAGTTGGATGGATACACATTCATAGGTTCATAGGTTCATACTAGGCTATCTGCCCTAGGGCATTTATAAGCCTAGCCAGAGTGTGTGTGGCTTCTGCCACCCCCTGGAATGATAATACTGTGCCCATTTAGGGTTTAGTTTACTGTGCCTCTGTCTAGAAGTGACACAGAGATGACCCCCGGGGTAAACCTACGATCTCCCATCCACTCGTCAAG
Organism: Protopterus annectens; assembly: GCF_019279795.1. NCBI lineage: Eukaryota > Metazoa > Chordata > Ceratodontiformes > Protopteridae > Protopterus > Protopterus annectens. Next base: position 879,775,691 of record NC_056729.1, read on the forward strand.
ATTTCTCTTGAAAAGAGTCAGTGAGGGGCTCTGTCTAACATGGACTGGGATTCTGTTCCAGAGTGTAGGGAGCCTCTGGGTTATGAATCTGTCCCTCCAGCATGTCCTATTTATTTCTGTGTTGAGGTTCAAGTCTCTCGCTCTCGTGGCTCTGGTGGATTTGGATTTTTTTAGGTGGAGCATGTCCATTAATTCCGGATTGGACATGGCCTTGTACGTCAGGCATAGATCTCCTCTGAGTAGGCGGTATGCGACTGAATAGAGCTGGAATTTCTTCAATCTGGCAGCATATGACATATGTTTGAGACCCTTGATCCTCTTGGTGAGGTAGTTTTGGGGTCTTTCTAACTGCTGCAGGTGCCGGGTAAGGTACATACCAAATGGGGCATTGTACTCAATCATGGGCCTGATAAGGGAAGAGTATAGGGGCACAATGACCTCTCTTGATCTAGATGTGAATCCTTTCATGATAAGGTGGGCAATATAGAAGGTCTTCCTAACCACCTTGGCAATGTGGGTGTCAAATGAGAGGTCACTGTCAACTTGGGTCCCTAGGTCCCTGATTACTTCTTCTGTAATTAATGGATTACCACCTATGTGGTAATTTGTGGGTACTTTGTTTTTCCCAAAGGGTATAACTATACATTTTTTGGCGTTCAGTTTAACGCCATGGCTCTGGCACCAGTTATCCATTTCTGTGAGGCCTTTCTGAAGGATGTTAGTGTCCGCTGGAGTATCGATTATGGCCCCCAGCTTGCAGTCATCTGTGAACTTTGTCAGCCACAAACCTCCTATGTTTGCTTGTACTTCTGAGAAATAAATGTCGAACAAGAGGGGTCCCAGGACCAAGCCCTGTGGCACACCACTTGTGACTGGCTTAGAGTCTGACATGGCTCCAGCAATTCTGACCTTGTGGGTTCTGTCCTTTAGCCAGTTTGCAACCCATCTTATGACATATGGGTTTACATTTAAGCTGGTGAGCTTGTCTATGATGCCCGAGTGGGGTATTGTGTCGAAGGCTTTTGCAAGGTCAAGGTAGGCTGTGTGAACTGCCTTACCCTCATCAATGGCCTTAGTGACTGTTTCAAAAAAGTCGACCAGGTTCAAAAGGCAGGATATGGCCTTAACAAAGCCGAATTGGGTAGGATAAAGTGTCTGTAGATCCCCAATGTCTTTGTTTATGAGTTCCATAATGATCCTCTCCATAGCTTTGCAGACCAGGCTCATCAAGCTTATGGGGCAGTAATTTCCAGGGTCCGTAGAAGCACCTCCTTTGTGGAGTGGAACCACTGTTGCTGTACGCCATTCTTTGGGTACGTATCCTGTAGTAAGGCTAAGATTAAACAGCAGCCTTATGTGCGAGTTTAGTTCTTCTTTGAGTTCATGTAGCACGCAACCCGGGACACGGTCTGGTCCCATTGATGCTGTGTTTTTAGCTTTGGAGAGGGCGGCTCTCACCTGGACATCTGTGATGTCAGGGAGGCTACATTCGGCTAGGATAGATATTTTTCCTTTTGGGGATCTCAATGGAGTATCAATAACCACAGGTGAACTTACTTTTATATAACCTGGATGTGACTTGCACTGAAATACTGAAAAAAGTTAGCCTGAATGCAAAATATAACAATATGACATTTAAAAAACCTGTAATAGTACACATGTAACACTGGCAAACAAAGCTGTATCAACTGTTGATCTTTATGATGCAAAAATATATGTAAAACCCTTAGCACTACTACAGGAACCTAGGTGATAAATAGCACCAAATGATCCAGACCCCCCCTTTTTAATCTGTTCAAGACAGTGCATAAGTGAAACCTGAAAATATATGCTTCCATATGCTTCCTGAAAAAAAAAAGAAAAGAAAACATCTTAACATGTTAAAACACATTCAGAAACAGTTTGCACCATTATTCTGCCATGTAGAATGATTTTAAGGTATAAACACAATCTTAAATTTCAATCGATTGCAGTGGCTTTACATGTGATGACCAGACGGCTCACCCCGAGTCCACAATGCCTAGTTGTCAGCTTATCTGTGGATAGTATGATAGTTTATATCGTGCAGCAGAGAGAGAGAGACAGAAGTACAGGTTTGATGACAAACCAGATATATGTATGTAACTATTTATTGTGCTTTCTGCAGTATATTTAATTAGTATTTATTTACTAACATTTGATTACCAGGAAAGTCTAACTGGATAGGAATTAGTTTCAGTGGAGGCCCAGGGGGAAAGCTCCAAGAACAATAATTTTACAATCTTTAAAAATAATACAAAAAACAACTGCAGTTAAAGAATTATACCACATTTGACATAATATGAAAAAAATTGTTAAGAATAGATACAAGTTACATGACAATGATTTAATATTTAGAGAAATTTTAGCCAGTTTACAGTGACATTAAAGGTAAGTTAGTATAATACAAACAGAAATTGCAATATGAAGTGAGAGAAAAAGCAGGCTTATGGTAAATTTAGACTGAAGTCCTGGGAAAATATATTTATAGAAATAAGAAAGTAAGTGAGGAAGGGAGTGTATTGAGGTGTAATGTATGAATAGGTATTAGTTTACATTTTGGGATAGAATTTATCCTGGTATACATACTAAACTTTAAAGTGAAAGCAATAAAGAAGAGACGTTTCATTAACCAGCTTTAAACTATGGACAGGTGCGTTACTCAATCAACAAATGTTGCTAGGGGATGTGATCATTATGTACTGGAATCATTAGTTGAATGGTTCGTGCACCTCAGCATTAAAGTATTTGTTTCACAATATTCAGGTTTACCATGTCATTCAAACCTGACACAAAGGAGTTTACTGAGCTAATTATGTATATTAAGCACCCAAAAATAAATTCATGCCTTACCAACATTAGAGTTTTGTATTATGTAATAAAGAATGAGTTCAACCTGTTATTTGTGTTGATCTACAGAATTAAATGCTTTTCTGGAAGTAGAGAAAAATAACACAGGTCAACTTTTTTTTTTTTTTTTTTTATTTTACATTTTGTTGACCGGGAAATTCCGACTAGGTTCCATAGATCCTGTTTTCAGCGGAGGCCCGGGGAGAAATGCTCCAGATGGTAACTGAGGTTACCATTGGTTTTTCTCCAACTCCTAATGGTTTAAAGTTTTCTGCACATTGTCTTTAATGGAAAGTTGAGATGCGCATGCTATGATCTTTTCTAAACCAAATGAATACATAATGACGAATGTGCATTTGTTTGAAAACAAACTATTATTTTAACTTACTAAAGTTACTTAAGTCATTCTGTGCCTCTCTATCTCTGCTACTCTTTCTTAGGCTAAGACTGTTTTAAATCCACATTGTTGGCCACCAAGAGTCCAAAAAGAGTTTTTTTTTTCCCCATTGGTTAGTTTTCCAGTAAAGGATGTGAGACTTACAGTTTTCATGTTTATCACTATGTCCCTGAGGTATGATATTTATATTATATCCTGTGATTATCAAAAGAGGAGGAAAATACTTTGGTTAAATGTTGCAAGATATGAAGTGGTTTGCCTGCATATTCCCCTATTTAGCTGAACTGTTAGTACGCAGTAAACAGTTATAAATTTCCATCTGAAGTTATAATTATGATGAGGGTTAAAGGACAACTGAGACTCAAAAAACATGTTTACTTCATCGTGGTTTGGCGTTTCCTACATTTTAACAGCACTCTGGGGCTATTTACAGGTTTTTAGATATTTTTGTATGTAATTTCTGAGTCTGACCACATGGGGTCTGGCATCTTGAAGGAATTCCAAAAGTTTAGTATGCCTCTATGTATCCCAGTATGCATTGTTTGTCTCAAAAAATTGCATCACACCTGACACTTTTTCCCTAGAGCTCCTGTCACTGCACTCATTTACAGGCATTGACTGCTGTGTTGTAGTCACCTAGTTTTGGTTAACATTTTATCGTTTTTCAATGACTACTTCAAACCAAAGCAATGTAAATGCCACAGAACAGAATTGAAAAGTGCATTTTATAGGTTCATAGGTAGGTACTAGGCTACCGGCCCTATACAAGCCCAGCCAAAAAGTTACCCTGGCTTTTGCCACCCAAGAAAATTAATTTCCTGTGCCACTGTCGAGCAGAGCCACAGAAGTGATCCCCAGGGTGAATTTCTTATTTCCCATCCAATCATCAAGATTTTTCTTGAAGAGTACTAATGAGGAGCTTTGTTTGATATAGGTAAGTAGTTTATTCCAGAATATGAGAAGTATCTGGGACAGGAATCTATCCCTCCGGCATGTTCTGTTTATTGTGGTGACAAGGTTTAGGTCCCTAGAGCATGTAGCTCAGAGGGATTGGGACTTCTTTAAGTGGAGCATGTCCAACAGCTCTGGGTTTGACATAGCTTTGTATGTTAGGCAGAGATCACCTCTGAGTAGGCGATATGCGATGGAGCAAAGCTGGAGTTTTTTGAGATGGTCTGCGTAGACCATCTGTTTGAGGCTGGTAATCCCCTTTGTGAGGTATTTCTGCAGCCTTTCAAGTTGTTGTAGATATCTTGTGAGGTACATACCAAAAGGAGCGTTGTACTCTATAATGGGTCTAATGAGTGATGAGTAGAGGGGAACAATGACCTCTTTTTTTCTGGATGAGAAACCTTTTGTGATGAGGTGTGCCACATAGAAGGATTTCCTGACAACTGTGGTGATGTGATTATCAAAGGAGAGACTACTGTCCACCTGTGTCCCAAGGTCTCTTATCACACTTTTGGTGTTAAGTATACTACCACCTATGTTGTAGTTCATGGGTACAGAGTTTTTACCAAAGGTGATGACAATGCACTTTTTGGCACTGAGCTTGAGGCCATGGCTTTGACACCGGGCATCTGTCTCAGTGAGGCCCTTTTGTAGGATGTCCCCAGTTTGATTATGGCTCCTAGTTTGCAGTCATCTGCAAACTTCATTAGCCAAAGACCTTCTGTGTTAGCCTGTACATCAGAGAAGTAGATACCAAACAGGAGAGGACCCAGTACTGAACCCTGTGGTACTCCTCTTGTCACTGGTCTGAAGTCAGATTTGGAGTCTGCTACTTTCACAGGGGGGGTTCTGTCAGTGAGCCAGTTGGCAACCCATCTTGTGACATAGGGATTTATACCTAGTTTAGTGAGTTTATCTGTAATTCCAGAGTGGGGGATGGTGTTGAAAGCCTTGGCAAGATCTAGATAGGCTGTGTGAACCACCTTACCCTCGTCTACGGCTTTGGTGATTGCTTCAAAGAAGTCTATCAGGTTTAGGAGACATGATCTGCCTTTTACAAACCTGAACTGGGTGGGGTCCAAAGTTTGGAGATTACCAATGTCTTTGTTTATAAGTTCCATGATGATACGTTCCATGGCCTTGCAGACCAGGTTCATCAGGCTCATGGGGCTGTTTCTTCTTTGAAATGCTAACTTGAATTCAGGCTTGACAAAAGAAATCGAGTTCTTCAAGCTATTTCTCCTCCCCCTTCACACCTATCTTCCCTAGCTGTCAAAGAGCCAAGGGTAATTTGACCCATTATATGCATGTGATTGACAGCTCACAGCAGGTGACCAGACTAAGGTACTGTTTGCTTCTCATAGCCTTTCCTTCCTTACAGTGGTACACTTTTTTTGTTGCACTTCTCCTCCTGTCAAATTTAGATCCAAGTGCTATTGCACTGGGAAAAATCACTGCTTTGCAAACCATCAAATTCACATTTTTTTTCCTTCCAGTGTGGTTAAATAGATAACAAATGATAGACTATAAACAAGATATATTTCACAGACTTGCATGACAGCAGTCGCATGTTTTTTAAGTGATAATTTAAGAAAATTACAGCATTGCATAATTCATGTAATCTTATGTAGTGTTGTCTATTAATTGTGACAGACATCTGCTTACTATGTAAATTGATGCAATTAATGTCTATGCATGGTCATTGCAAAAGTGTGCTGTTTGTTCTTGCAGCTGTTACTGCACTTTTGCCTGTACTTCCTCACTGTAGTCACATCAGCAGGGCTTTTCAGAAAATTGATATCATAGTTTGACATTTTTGCTTTACAATCATTTCCAGGAATGGCCGATTGTGTTCCAACCACAGTTGACAAGTACACAATCACAATCCAAATCAAGTACATATACTTAATCATATCATGGTTTACTCCGATTTCCACCAGTTAGTATCCATTGTCTTATTCCATATTCTTCTTTCATTCCACTAGGTCTCTTTACAAATATGTATGCACTCTCCAGTTCTCTCTATAAATATACACCCTTCACTAATTAATATACACCCTTCACTAATTAATATTCTTAACTATCCAAATTTTCCAGAAGTACCTCCAATGAATGCACTTGACAGGATACACTTAAAATGAAAAGGAGTTCCACACAGCACCAGCTAGGTTTTATTAGCTTAAGAGTGGGCTGGGCAAGGCAGCTCTGACTTCACAATGTGGGAGGTCCACTGGCTCTTCTACAGAGCATGCAAATCAGGCAGTGCTTACGTCACTTTGGGGTGGGAAACGTCCCGGTAACTGCAGCAAGAGCTCTGGCAGATGTGGCATCATCATTTAAGAGCCAGCTAGAGAATTTTCAACTTGGTTTTCAAAGTGAAAGTAAAACAGTACGGAAATTTAGCAAGCCTAAGAGGTAAAACAGTTGAGTGGATTCCTTTTTAAAGCTGCGGTTCTGATTTTTGAGGCTGTATCAACTAACAGAAACTTTTAGAGACAGCAGGTTGAGCAATCTGCTTGAATATCCCATTGTTGTCCTTTAACATAATGGTCCAAAATTCAGAATATTCATATTTTTTTCTGATTTTCTCGTATCAACTAGTGCCACCCCGGACATTGTTTTGGTAAAACTGGACTTGATGTTTGACAAAAGCAGGACTCTTGGGCTGCTTACCTGGCCTGATGTTTTAGGTTCACATGGTATCAGACCCATTCTCATTCTATAAGAGTCTTTCTAGTGCGTCTTATTTTTATAATTACTTCCAGTTATTTTCATATCTTTTCAAGCAGCTGTCTCCTGCTTCTAACAGTTTTCCCACCTTCTAATTATGATATATATTTATAAAACCTTCAGAGGGACAGCTATGCCTCCCAACCTGCAAACACTGAAAATAGATACAAAGGTCATAGAAAAGTAGAGACATCCAGCTAAAATTCTGGATATCTAATTAGTATAAAATAGTCATACCAAATAGCATGTAACTCTTCTTGCATCCAGCAGGAATATGGGATGCTACTCAGAAACGTTGAAAACAGACTGACAAAATGAGAAAAAATGTAAGCACATTATCAATGAAAAGATATAAAGTCTGCAGACTTTAATGAACTGTAGTACAAAATTATACCACATATATTCATTTATTTTTGATTCTGAAAAATAGAGGTTAAGATGTGTGGCCTTCTTTAAATTGTCAGTGCCATTTTTTGGTGCCATTACTTTACTGGTCACGTAGTGTGTTTTTCTATTTACTAAACAGCTCCAAAAATCATGTGTGATGACGGGGATTTAGAAAATCATATAAAAGGGTAAATCAAGCCTGAAAATATGGACATAACTCCAATAATATATTCATCATGTCCAGGGGTAAATCAGGCCTGAAAATGAGAATGTTCTTCCAAAATAAGGAGTGCTGTGTGGTTTGGGGCAGTCTCCAAGAAAAAAGTAATTCCTGACTTATATATGCAGTCATACACAAGTCATTCTCATAATGTTTTAATGGCAATCTTAACCAAGTCAGGTGATCTAAGCACAGGTATTCACAAAAGATCTGTTGTTCACACAACAGAAGCAGTGACTTTGTGCTTACTAGGCATTAGTTGAAGGGATTTGAGCAGGAAGTTTATGCATCACATTTTTTTTTACTTCCTGTAAGTTAGCTCATGTTTGCAGCAATTCAGGATGATAGCAGCACTACCAAGAAATATATTTACGGTCTCTAATGCATAATGTTTGACAATGCCAAGGATGATTTGCATACCATTGCTCTAGCTGGCAATTAGTACTCAGAACTAAATCTGAGACTTGTTTATCAGCTACTCTGTGTGCCAAGAATCCAGGGTTTTAATTTTTCACCTTCATTTATACCACCAGTATGCACCAGTATGGACATGTAAGATCTTGCAGGCATAACTTTTGGCAATGTCCTGTCCTGTATGAATTAGTTAGAAGGCTACAAACAATTCTTCAGTATTATCGCCAAATATTCCTTAAATTTCCAAGTTATTTGTTTTGTTAAAATTCTCTGAATTCTTAGGAGACCTCTCTAATTTAAATTATGAACTACCACTGGTAAGTTAGCCGGATCATAAAACAAGTATAACTAGACAGTGGAAGATATTCTCCTTGACTTACAACATGGCTTAACATTTTGTATATCTTCTTAAACTTTTGACTTTCAATACATGAACTCCATATCAGAGCAAGAGCATATCAGAGCATGAGCTTTCAGCTCCATTAGGCACCCTATTCAACCAAAGCCTGAGAACTGGCTTCATCTCAACTGAATGGAGGAAAGCCACTGTCATCCCTCTGCACAAAGGTGGAGCATCCACTGACCCAGGCAATTATAGGCCCATCAGGCTAACTAGCCTGATCTGCAAGGCCATGGAACACATTATAATGGACATTATAAACAAGAACATTGGCAACCTCCAAGCGCTTGACCCCACACAGTTTGGCTTTGTCAAAGGGAGATCTTGCCTATTAAACTTGGTCAACGTCTTCAAAACAGTCATCAAAGCCATGGATGAGAGGAAGACAGTGCACACCACCTACCTTGATCTAGCCAAAGCCTTTGACACTATTCTGCACTCAGGCATAATAGATAAACTCTCCCAGCTAGGCATCAACCCATATGTTACAAGACAGGTAGCTAACTGGCTCAGTGATAGAACCCAATCAGTCAAAATAGGGGAAGCCACCTCTAGTATTAGACCCATAACACATGGTGTACCCCAAGGATCGGTCTTGGGACCTCTGCTGTTTGGGATATACTTTTCTGAGGTGCAATCCAAAACCAGTGGTCTGTTGCTGACCAAGTTTGCAGATGACTGCAAGCTGGGTGCTGTCTTAAATTACCCTAGTGATGTGAACATCCTCTAAGAGGGCCTTACCCAAACTAATGACAGGTGCCAGGAGCATGGCCTCAAACAAAATGCCAAGAAATGCATCATTATCTCCTCTGGGGAAAATGGCATCCCCATTAATTATCACATTAATAACAATGTACTAAGCATGCACGCAGTCATGTGGGACTTGGGCACCTAGGTTAATAGCAACCTGACTTTTGACCACCACGTTGCCTCCATTGTACGGAAGGCTTTCTACATGGCCCACCTTATAAGTAAGGGTATTTCTTCCAGGAACAAGGAGGTCATAACATCCCTCTACTCCTCCCTTATCAGACCCATTATCGAGTACAATGTCCCCCTCGGCATGTACCTTGCCAAGTCCATGCAGCAGCTTGAGAGACCACAGAGGTTCCTGACCAGGAAAATCCAGGGTTTCAAACACCTGTCCTATACAGATAGGCTAAGAGCCCTGTCCCTCTACTCAATATCTTACAGACTGCTCAGATGTGACCTGTGTCTGGCTACAAGGCCATCTCAGACCCAGCCTTGATGGAGTTGCTGCATATCCATATGTCAAAATCCACTCACGCAACCCACACACAAGGCCTAAGTCTGGTCTGTGACATTAATAGAACTTGTTGGTGGGAGATATATGTGTCCCAGAGACTCCCCCATCTGTGGAATTGACTCCCTCTCCATGTTAAGCAGTGTACCTTTCTTGCCCTCTTTAAGAAGAACCTGGACGACTGTATGGGAAACAGAAAATACACCCCTAGGATCCCACCTGTGTCCCTGCTGGAAAGGGGAAACAGGTGCTGACTTTGTGGGAACATGGGCAACATTCTTGGCTAGGCTTATACAGGCCTCTGGACCAATAGCCTAGTATCATTCTATGAACCTATAAAAAAAAACTCTTAGGAAATGGCATGTGTGCCCTCTTACAATTTTGACTGGCTGAAATAGCCTGTTAGAGTTAAGCAGGTGTCTTAAGTCAGCATTTCAGCTGAGGTCCAAACCTCAGGTATATATATATATATATCTGATACGGCCTCCTATTTTCATTATTGTGTATGTTTACTCCAGCTTACCGTTCTTTGAAGTGTTTAAAGAACACATGTCTGTTAAACACTGGAGTCTGCTACTTCACTTAATTCAGTTGTCATGTTCTGTCTCAGATTAAAAGCAAGGTTTTAAAACAAGGATTAGAGCCAACATGTGCTGTGTCCAAAATAATAATGATCCCTCATTCTTAAACTGAACTGTGATTGATGAGGCCAAGATCTTTCCCAGCAAATGCCCCTGCAGTCAAAAGGATCCTATTGAACTAAAATAAATTAAGTTTAATTAACATATGAAAAGTACAAGTGACAGAGAAGCTGGCCTCTTGTAAAGGACTTACTTGGCATAGACTATCCTAACAGGAAGACTTGAGGGATTAAAGGCAAAGTACATTGCATTACTTCTACAAAGAAAGCAATCATTTTGATTGCACCTGAATTAGTACTGATGTACATACAGAGAAGCATTCTAATGTCACATGGAATTACTCTATTTTTAAGTGCAATCT